>NW_028133063.1:0-264455 GCF_964374135.1 Grampus griseus
GCCATCTGAAAAAAGTGTAAAATCCAGAAAGGCAGGACAGGCCATGGAGAACTGGGAGCCTTGTTATGCTGATGGGCGGGATGTAAATTGCCAACAGACACTCGGGAGAAGTTTATGGTGTTTCCTGAAACATCTAAAAAACAAAGCAACAGAGCCTAGGGCACTTCCACTTATGGTCCTATAGCTTAGGGAAATTAAAATCAAAAAGACACAGCCACCCCAAAGTTTGGGATGCCTCTGTTTACAAGAACCTCGTTTACACTACAAGTTCAACATCGCAGAAAGTGAAAAATGGATAAAGAAGCTGTGGTATTTACTTACAAAGCAATATCACTCAGCAATGAAATCTATGTCATCAGGCCCTTAGCAGCACAATGAGTGGATTCAGTTATGATGATTCTAACTGAAATAAGTCAAACAGCAAAAGAAACATCATAAGATATCACTAATACACGGAATGTAAACTTGGCTACACAGGAACTGAATTACAAAACAGAACAGGGTCTCAAATTTAGAAAACCAACTTATGCTTGCTAAGGGGAAAGGTGAGTTGGGGTGCTGCCTAAAACCAGAGATTGAAATGAACACAGATAAAGTTCCTTAAGCCAAATATGGAATAGACAAGAGCTACTCCTTGCTCAACGAAATGGACTCAACACCCCATATTAAACGCCTAAGAATGTACCTGACTAGTAAGTATCTTAAAACCTATGGATTGCTATGTCTCCGAAAGAGAATCAAGCGTGTGTACAGGGGCATAAACGCAGCAGTGATAGGATTGGAGAGGTTCGGTGAGCAAATGAAGACCCTTTGAAGTCATATTGCATGGTACCCATTCCACGGGTCTCAACTCTCCAGGTTTAAGGGATTCTTCCTTCAGCTAAAACATGCATGTGGAACCCAGAGTATGATCCACCGTGTGATCGGGAGACGTGTTCAAATATGTCTCAGTTCTCGTCCCCTGGTACTCGGGTGCAACATTCCAGACGCTTTACTAACACTCTCCCGACTTGGAGAGTCAGTGCCTTTAACCTCCTGTTTGGCCCAGTTTGCAATTTCTGCGGAAGATGAACAGGAATAGGGAGAACCAATGAGAGACCAGCTGGAGGTGTCTGGACGGGCAAATTTAACTCTCATTTCCCACCAGGAAGAGGAATTAACCAAAGGCTCAGCGTGCCGTGCCGGAACCAGATTAGGGCCTGAAGCAATCCTGCGGTGTTGCGGCCAGCTCACAAGAAAGCGAGTTGAAGAAAGGAGCTCAGGGGCACTGTAATTCACAAACCTGCAGAGTTATAAATGACAGCTCTCGTCCAAAAATATACTGAAGTAAGGCTGCCAAGAGGACTTGAAAGCGGGGCAGAATTGCAGGAAACCGATTTCAGGAGGTAGACTGGAATTGCAGTTAAAGCATAGGAAAAGAGGCAGAACGTCCACAATGATGCACTTGGCCAAAAAGGGCGTATGCGTTTTTTCCTGAATATATTCAGGAAAAAACGCATACGCCCTTTTTGGCCAACCAAGCAAGCTTGCAAAGGAAATCTGCACTACAATGAAGTCTCACTTCCCCCCGGTCAAAAGGGCCATCAGAAAAAAGTGTAAAATCCAGAAGGCAGGACAGGCCATGGAGAACTGGGAGCCTTGTTATGCTGATGGGCGGGATGTAAATTGGCAACAGCCACTCGGGAGAAGTGTATGGTGTTTCCTGAAACATCTAAAAAACAAAGCAACAGAGCCTAGGGCACTTCCACTTATGGTCCTATAGCTTAGGGAAATTAAAATCAAAAAGACACAGCCACCCCAAAGTTTGGGACGGCTCTGTTTACAAGAACCTCGTTTACGGTACAAGTTCAATATCGCAGAAAGTGAGTAATGGATAAAGAAGTTGTGGTACTTACGTACAATGCAATATCACTCAGCAATGAAATCTATGTCGTCAGGCCCGTAGCAGCATAATGAGTGGATTCAGGTATGATGATTCTAACTGAAATAAGTCACACAGAAAAAGAAACATCATAAGATATCACTAATACACGGAATGTAAACTTGGCTACACAGGAACTGAATTACAAAACAGAACAGGGTCTCAAATTTAGAAAACCAACTTATGCTTGCTAAGGGGAAAGGTGAGTTGGGGTGCTGCCTAAAACCAGAGATTGAAATGAACACAGATAAAGTTCCTTAAGCCAAATATGGAATAGACAAGAGCTACTCCTTGCTCAACGAAATGGACTCAACACCCCATATTAAACGCCTAAGAATGTACCTGACTAGTAAGTATCTTAAAACCTATGGATTGCTATGTCTCCGAAAGAGAATCAAGCGTGTGTACAGGGGCATAAACGCAACAGTGATAGGATTGGAGAGGTTCGGTGAGCAAATGAAGACCCTTTGAAGTCATATTGCATGGTACCCATTCCACGGGTCTCAACTCTCCAGGTTTAAGGGATTCTTCCTTCAGCTAAAACATGCATGTGGAACCCAGAGTATGATCCACCGTGTGATCGGGAGACGTGTTCAAATATGTCTCAGTTCGCGTCCCCTGGTACTCGGGTGCAACATTCCAGACGCTTTACTAACACTCTCCCGACTTGGAGAGTCAGTGCCTTTAACCTCCTGTTTGGCCCAGTTTGCAATTTCTGCGGAAGATGAACAGGAATAGGGAGAACCAATGAGAGACCAGCTGGAGGTGTCTGGACGGGCAAATTTAACTCTCATTTCCCACCAGGAAGAGGAATTAACCAAAGGCTCAGCGTGCCGTGCCGGAACCAGATTAGGGCCTGAAGCAATCCTGCGGTGTTGCGGCCAGCTCACAAGAAAGCGAGTTGAAGAAAGGAGCTCAGGGGCACTGTAATTCACAAACCTGCAGAGTTATAAATGACAGCTCTCGTCCAAAAATATACTGAAGTAAGGCTGCCAAGAGGACTTGAAAGCGGGGCAGAATTGCAGGAAACCGATTTCAGGAGGTAGACTGGAATTGCAGTTAAAGCATAGGAAAAGAGGCAGAACGTCCACAATGATGCACTTGGCCAAAAAGGGCGTATGCGTTTTTTCCTGAATATATTCAGGAAAAAACGCATACGCCCTTTTTGGCCAACCAAGCAAGCTTGCAAAGGAAATCTGCACTACAATGAAGTCTCACTTCCCCCCGGTCAAAAGGGCCATCAGAAAAAAGTGTAAAATCCAGAAGGCAGGACAGGCCATGGAGAACTGGGAGCCTTGTTATGCTGATGGGCGGGATGTAAATTGCCAAGAGCCACTCGGGAGAAGTGTATGGTGTTTCCTGAAACATCTAAAAAACAAAGCAACAGAGCCTAGGGCACTTCCACTTATGGTCCTATAGCTTAGGGAAACTAAAATCACAAAGACACAGCCACCCCAAAGTTTGGGACGGCTCTGTTTACAAGAACCTCGTTTACGGTACAAGTTCAATATCGCAGAAAGTGAGTAATGGATAAAGAAGTTGTGGTACTTACGTACAATGCAATATCACTCAGCAATGAAATCTATGTCATCAGGCCCGTAGCAGCATAATGAGTGGATTCAGGTATGATGATTCTAACTGAAATAAGTCACACAGAAAAAGAAACATCATAAGATATCACTAATACACGGAATGTAAACTTGGCTACACAGGAACTGAATTACAAAACAGAACAGGGTCTCAAATTTAGAAAACCAACTTATGCTTGCTAAGGGGAAAGGTGAGTTGGGGTGCTGCCTAAAACCAGAGATTGAAATGAACACAGATAAAGTTCCTTAAGCCAAATATGGAATAGACAAGAGCTACTCCTTGCTCAACGAAATGGACTCAACACCCCATATTAAACGCCTAAGAATGTACCTGACTAGTAAGTATCTTAAAACCTATGGATTGCTATGTCTCCGAAAGAGAATCAAGCGTGTGTACAGGGGCATAAACGCAGCAGTGATAGGATTGGAGAGGTTCGGTGAGCAAATGAAGACCCTTTGAAGTCATATTGCATGGTACCCATTCCACGGGTCTCAACTCTCCAGGTTTAAGGGATTCTTCCTTCAGCTAAAACATGCATGTGGAACCCAGAGTATGATCCACCGTGTGATCGGGAGACGTGTTCAAATATGTCTCAGTTCTCGTCCCCTGGTACTCGGGTGCAACATTCCAGACGCTTTACTAACACTCTCCCGACTTGGAGAGTCAGTGCCTTTAACCTCCTGTTTGGCCCAGTTTGCAATTTCTGCGGAAGATGAACAGGAATAGGGAGAACCAATGAGAGACCAGCTGGAGGTGTCTGGACGGGCAAATTTAACTCTCATTTCCCACCAGGAAGAGGAATTAACCAAAGGCTCAGCGTGCCGTGCCGGAACCAGATTAGGGCCTGAAGCAATCCTGCGGTGTTGCGGCCAGCTCACAAGAAAGCGAGTTGAAGAAAGGAGCTCAGGGGCACTGTAATTCACAAACCTGCAGAGTTATAAATGACAGCTCTCGTCCAAAAATATACTGAAGTAAGGCTGCCAAGAGGACTTGAAAGCGGGGCAGAATTGCAGGAAACCGATTTCAGGAGGTAGACTGGAATTGCAGTTAAAGCATAGGAAAAGAGGCAGAACGTCCACAATGATGCACTTGGCCAAAAAGGGCGTATGCGTTTTTTCCTGAATATATTCAGGAAAAAACGCATACGCCCTTTTTGGCCAACCAAGCAAGCTTGCAAAGGAAATCTGCACTACAATGAAGTCTCACTTCCCCCCGGTCAAAAGGGCCATCAGAAAAAAGTGTAAAATCCAGAAGGCAGGACAGGCCATGGAGAACTGGGAGCCTTGTTATGCTGATGGGCGGGATGTAAATTGGCAACAGCCACTCGGGAGAAGTGTATGGTGTTTCCTGAAACATCTAAAAAACAAAGCAACAGAGCCTAGGGCACTTCCACTTATGGTCCTATAGCTTAGGGAAATTAAAATCAAAAAGACACAGCCACCCCAAAGTTTGGGACGGCTCTGTTTACAAGAACCTCGTTTACGGTACAAGTTCAATATCGCAGAAAGTGAGTAATGGATAAAGAAGTTGTGGTACTTACGTACAATGCAATATCACTCAGCAATGAAATCTATGTCGTCAGGCCCGTAGCAGCATAATGAGTGGATTCAGGTATGATGATTCTAACTGAAATAAGTCACACAGAAAAAGAAACATCATAAGATATCACTAATACACGGAATGTAAACTTGGCTACACAGGAACTGAATTACAAAACAGAACAGGGTCTCAAATTTAGAAAACCAACTTATGCTTGCTAAGGGGAAAGGTGAGTTGGGGTGCTGCCTAAAACCAGAGATTGAAATGAACACAGATAAAGTTCCTTAAGCCAAATATGGAATAGACAAGAGCTACTCCTTGCTCAACGAAATGGACTCAACACCCCATATTAAACGCCTAAGAATGTACCTGACTAGTAAGTATCTTAAAACCTATGGATTGCTATGTCTCCGAAAGAGAATCAAGCGTGTGTACAGGGGCATAAACGCAACAGTGATAGGATTGGAGAGGTTCGGTGAGCAAATGAAGACCCTTTGAAGTCATATTGCATGGTACCCATTCCACGGGTCTCAACTCTCCAGGTTTAAGGGATTCTTCCTTCAGCTAAAACATGCATGTGGAACCCAGAGTATGATCCACCGTGTGATCGGGAGACGTGTTCAAATATGTCTCAGTTCGCGTCCCCTGGTACTCGGGTGCAACATTCCAGACGCTTTACTAACACTCTCCCGACTTGGAGAGTCAGTGCCTTTAACCTCCTGTTTGGCCCAGTTTGCAATTTCTGCGGAAGATGAACAGGAATAGGGAGAACCAATGAGAGACCAGCTGGAGGTGTCTGGACGGGCAAATTTAACTCTCATTTCCCACCAGGAAGAGGAATTAACCAAAGGCTCAGCGTGCCGTGCCGGAACCAGATTAGGGCCTGAAGCAATCCTGCGGTGTTGCGGCCAGCTCACAAGAAAGCGAGTTGAAGAAAGGAGCTCAGGGGCACTGTAATTCACAAACCTGCAGAGTTATAAATGACAGCTCTCGTCCAAAAATATACTGAAGTAAGGCTGCCAAGAGGACTTGAAAGCGGGGCAGAATTGCAGGAAACCGATTTCAGGAGGTAGACTGGAATTGCAGTTAAAGCATAGGAAAAGAGGCAGAACGTCCACAATGATGCACTTGGCCAAAAAGGGCGTATGCGTTTTTTCCTGAATATATTCAGGAAAAAACGCATACGCCCTTTTTGGCCAACCAAGCAAGCTTGCAAAGGAAATCTGCACTACAATGAAGTCTCACTTCCCCCCGGTCAAAAGGGCCATCAGAAAAAAGTGTAAAATCCAGAAGGCAGGACAGGCCATGGAGAACTGGGAGCCTTGTTATGCTGATGGGCGGGATGTAAATTGCCAAGAGCCACTCGGGAGAAGTGTATGGTGTTTCCTGAAACATCTAAAAAACAAAGCAACAGAGCCTAGGGCACTTCCACTTATGGTCCTATAGCTTAGGGAAACTAAAATCACAAAGACACAGCCACCCCAAAGTTTGGGACGGCTCTGTTTACAAGAACCTCGTTTACGGTACAAGTTCAATATCGCAGAAAGTGAGTAATGGATAAAGAAGTTGTGGTACTTACGTACAATGCAATATCACTCAGCAATGAAATCTATGTCATCAGGCCCGTAGCAGCATAATGAGTGGATTCAGGTATGATGATTCTAACTGAAATAAGTCACACAGAAAAAGAAACATCATAAGATATCACTAATACACGGAATGTAAACTTGGCTACACAGGAACTGAATTACAAAACAGAACAGGGTCTCAAATTTAGAAAACCAACTTATGCTTGCTAAGGGGAAAGGTGAGTTGGGGTGCTGCCTAAAACCAGAGATTGAAATGAACACAGATAAAGTTCCTTAAGCCAAATATGGAATAGACAAGAGCTACTCCTTGCTCAACGAAATGGACTCAACACCCCATATTAAACGCCTAAGAATGTACCTGACTAGTAAGTATCTTAAAACCTATGGATTGCTATGTCTCCGAAAGAGAATCAAGCGTGTGTACAGGGGCATAAACGCAGCAGTGATAGGATTGGAGAGGTTCGGTGAGCAAATGAAGACCCTTTGAAGTCATATTGCATGGTACCCATTCCACGGGTCTCAACTCTCCAGGTTTAAGGGATTCTTCCTTCAGCTAAAACATGCATGTGGAACCCAGAGTATGATCCACCGTGTGATCGGGAGACGTGTTCAAATATGTCTCAGTTCTCGTCCCCTGGTACTCGGGTGCAACATTCCAGACGCTTTACTAACACTCTCCCGACTTGGAGAGTCAGTGCCTTTAACCTCCTGTTTGGCCCAGTTTGCAATTTCTGTGGAAGATGAACAGGAATAGGGAGAACCAATGAGAGACCAGCTGGAGGTGTCTGGACGGGCAAATTTAACTCTCATTTCCCACCAGGAAGAGGAATTAACCAAAGGCTCAGCGTGCCGTGCCGGAACCAGATTAGGGCCTGAAGCAATCCTGCGGTGTTGCGGCCAGCTCACAAGAAAGCGAGTTGAAGAAAGGAGCTCAGGGGCACTGTAATTCACAAACCTGCAGAGTTATAAATGACAGCTCTCGTCCAAAAATATACTGAAGTAAGGCTGCCAAGAGGACTTGAAAGCGGGGCAGAATTGCAGGAAACCGATTTCAGGAGGTAGACTGGAATTGCAGTTAAAGCATAGGAAAAGAGGCAGAACGTCCACAATGATGCACTTGGCCAAAAAGGGCGTATGCGTTTTTTCCTGAATATATTCAGGAAAAAACGCATACGCCCTTTTTGGCCAACCAAGCAAGCTTGCAAAGGAAATCTGCACTACAATGAAGTCTCACTTCCCCCCGGTCAAAAGGGCCATCAGAAAAAAGTGTAAAATCCAGAAGGCAGGACAGGCCATGGAGAACTGGGAGCCTTGTTATGCTGATGGGCGGGATGTAAATTGCCAAGAGCCACTCGGGAGAAGTGTATGGTGTTTCCTGAAACATCTAAAAAACAAAGCAACAGAGCCTAGGGCACTTCCACTTATGGTCCTATAGCTTAGGGAAACTAAAATCACAAAGACACAGCCACCCCAAAGTTTGGGACGGCTCTGTTTACAAGAACCTCGTTTACGGTACAAGTTCAATATCGCAGAAAGTGAGTAATGGATAAAGAAGTTGTGGTACTTACGTACAATGCAATATCACTCAGCAATGAAATCTATGTCATCAGGCCCGTAGCAGCATAATGAGTGGATTCAGGTATGATGATTCTAACTGAAATAAGTCACACAGAAAAAGAAACATCATAAGATATCACTAATACACGGAATGTAAACTTGGCTACACAGGAACTGAATTACAAAACAGAACAGGGTCTCAAATTTAGAAAACCAACTTATGCTTGCTAAGGGGAAAGGTGAGTTGGGGTGCTGCCTAAAACCAGAGATTGAAATGAACACAGATAAAGTTCCTTAAGCCAAATATGGAATAGACAAGAGCTACTCCTTGCTCAACGAAATGGACTCAACACCCCATATTAAACGCCTAAGAATGTACCTGACTAGTAAGTATCTTAAAACCTATGGATTGCTATGTCTCCGAAAGAGAATCAAGCGTGTGTACAGGGGCATAAACGCAGCAGTGATAGGATTGGAGAGGTTCGGTGAGCAAATGAAGACCCTTTGAAGTCATATTGCATGGTACCCATTCCACGGGTCTCAACTCTCCAGGTTTAAGGGATTCTTCCTTCAGCTAAAACATGCATGTGGAACCCAGAGTATGATCCACCGTGTGATCGGGAGACGTGTTCAAATATGTCTCAGTTCTCGTCCCCTGGTACTCGGGTGCAACATTCCAGACGCTTTACTAACACTCTCCCGACTTGGAGAGTCAGTGCCTTTAACCTCCTGTTTGGCCCAGTTTGCAATTTCTGTGGAAGATGAACAGGAATAGGGAGAACCAATGAGAGACCAGCTGGAGGTGTCTGGACGGGCAAATTTAACTCTCATTTCCCACCAGGAAGAGGAATTAACCAAAGGCTCAGCGTGCCGTGCCGGAACCAGATTAGGGCCTGAAGCAATCCTGCGGTGTTGCGGCCAGCTCACAAGAAAGCGAGTTGAAGAAAGGAGCTCAGGGGCACTGTAATTCACAAACCTGCAGAGTTATAAATGACAGCTCTCGTCCAAAAATATACTGAAGTAAGGCTGCCAAGAGGACTTGAAAGCGGGGCAGAATTGCAGGAAACCGATTTCAGGAGGTAGACTGGAATTGCAGTTAAAGCATAGGAAAAGAGGCAGAACGTCCACAATGATGCACTTGGCCAAAAAGGGCGTATGCGTTTTTTCCTGAATATATTCAGGAAAAAACGCATACGCCCTTTTTGGCCAACCAAGCAAGCTTGCAAAGGAAATCTGCACTACAATGAAGTCTCACTTCCCCCCGGTCAAAAGGGCCATCAGAAAAAAGTGTAAAATCCAGAAGGCAGGACAGGCCATGGAGAACTGGGAGCCTTGTTATGCTGATGGGCGGGATGTAAATTGCCAAGAGCCACTCGGGAGAAGTGTATGGTGTTTCCTGAAACATCTAAAAAACAAAGCAACAGAGCCTAGGGCACTTCCACTTATGGTCCTATAGCTTAGGGAAATTAAAATCAAAAAGACACAGCCACCCCAAAGTTTGGGACGGCTCTGTTTACAAGAACCTCGTTTACGGTACAAGTTCAATATCGCAGAAAGTGAGTAATGGATAAAGAAGTTGTGGTACTTACGTACAATGCAATATCACTCAGCAATGAAATCTATGTCATCAGGCCCGTAGCAGCATAATGAGTGGATTCAGGTATGGTGATTCTAACTGAAATAAGTCACACAGAAAAAGAAACATCATAAGATATCACTAATACACGGAATGTAAACTTGGCTACACAGGAACTGAATTACAAAACAGAACAGGGTCTCAAATTTAGAAAACCAACTTATGCTTGCTAAGGGGAAAGGTGAGTTGGGGTGCTGCCTAAAACCAGAGATTGAAATGAACACAGATAAAGTTCCTTAAGCCAAATATGGAATAGACAAGAGCTACTCCTTGCTCAACGAAATGGACTCAACACCCCATATTAAACGCCTAAGAATGTACCTGACTAGTAAGTATCTTAAAACCTATGGATTGCTATGTCTCCGAAAGAGAATCAAGCGTGTGTACAGGGGCATAAACGCAGCAGTGATAGGATTGGAGAGGTTCGGTGAGCAAATGAAGACCCTTTGAAGTCATATTGCATGGTACCCATTCCACGGGTCTCAACTCTCCAGGTTTAAGGGATTCTTCCTTCAGCTAAAACATGCATGTGGAACCCAGAGTATGATCCACCGTGTGATCGGGAGACGTGTTCAAATATGTCTCAGTTCTCGTCCCCTGGTACTCGGGTGCAACATTCCAGACGCTTTACTAACACTCTCCCGACTTGGAGAGTCAGTGCCTTTAACCTCCTGTTTGGCCCAGTTTGCAATTTCTGCGGACGATGAACAGGAATAGGGAGAACCAATGAGAGACCAGCTGGAGGTGTCTGGACGGGCAAATTTAACTCTCATTTCCCACCAGGAAGAGGAATTAACCAAAGGCTCAGCGTGCCGTGCCGGAACCAGATTAGGGCCTGAAGCAATCCTGCGGTGTTGCGGCCAGCTCACAAGAAAGCGAGTTGAAGAAAGGAGCTCAGGGGCACTGTAATTCACAAACCTGCAGAGTTATAAATGACAGCTCTCGTCCAAAAATATACTGAAGTAAGGCTGCCAAGAGGACTTGAAAGCGGGGCAGAATTGCAGGAAACCGATTTCAGGAGGTAGACTGGAATTGCAGTTAAAGCATAGGAAAAGAGGCAGAACGTCCACAATGATGCACTTGGCCAAAAAGGGCGTATGCGTTTTTTCCTGAATATATTCAGGAAAAAACGCATACGCCCTTTTTGGCCAACCAAGCAAGCTTGCAAAGGAAATCTGCACTACAATGAAGTCTCACTTCCCCCCGGTCAAAAGGGCCATCAGAAAAAAGTGTAAAATCCAGAAGGCAGGACAGGCCATGGAGAACTGGGAGCCTTGTTATGCTGATGGGCGGGATGTAAATTGGCAACAGCCACTCGGGAGAAGTGTATGGTGTTTCCTGAAACATCTAAAAAACAAAGCAACAGAGCCTAGGGCACTTCCACTTATGGTCCTATAGCTTAGGGAAATTAAAATCAAAAAGACACAGCCACCCCAAAGTTTGGGACGGCTCTGTTTACAAGAACCTCGTTTACGGTACAAGTTCAATATCGCAGAAAGTGAGTAATGGATAAAGAAGTTGTGGTACTTACGTACAATGCAATATCACTCAGCAATGAAATCTATGTCATCAGGCCCGTAGCAGCATAATGAGTGGATTCAGGTATGATGATTCTAACTGAAATAAGTCACACAGAAAAAGAAACATCATAAGATATCACTAATACACGGAATGTAAACTTGGCTACACAGGAACTGAATTACAAAACAGAACAGGGTCTCAAATTTAGAAAACCAACTTATGCTTGCTAAGGGGAAAGGTGAGTTGGGGTGCTGCCTAAAACCAGAGATTGAAATGAACACAGATAAAGTTCCTTAAGCCAAATATGGAATAGACAAGAGCTACTCCTTGCTCAACGAAATGGACTCAACACCCCATATTAAACGCCTAAGAATGTACCTGACTAGTAAGTATCTTAAAACCTATGGATTGCTATGTCTCCGAAAGAGAATCAAGCGTGTGTACAGGGGCATAAACGCAACAGTGATAGGATTGGAGAGGTTCGGTGAGCAAATGAAGACCCTTTGAAGTCATATTGCATGGTACCCATTCCACGGGTCTCAACTCTCCAGGTTTAAGGGATTCTTCCTTCAGCTAAAACATGCATGTGGAACCCAGAGTATGATCCACCGTGTGATCGGGAGACGTGTTCAAATATGTCTCAGTTCGCGTCCCCTGGTACTCGGGTGCAACATTCCAGACGCTTTACTAACACTCTCCCGACTTGGAGAGTCAGTGCCTTTAACCTCCTGTTTGGCCCAGTTTGCAATTTCTGCGGAAGATGAACAGGAATAGGGAGAACCAATGAGAGACCAGCTGGAGGTGTCTGGACGGGCAAATTTAACTCTCATTTCCCACCAGGAAGAGGAATTAACCAAAGGCTCAGCGTGCCGTGCCGGAACCAGATTAGGGCCTGAAGCAATCCTGCGGTGTTGCGGCCAGCTCACAAGAAAGCGAGTTGAAGAAAGGAGCTCAGGGGCACTGTAATTCACAAACCTGCAGAGTTATAAATGACAGCTCTCGTCCAAAAATATACTGAAGTAAGGCTGCCAAGAGGACTTGAAAGCGGGGCAGAATTGCAGGAAACCGATTTCAGGAGGTAGACTGGAATTGCAGTTAAAGCATAGGAAAAGAGGCAGAACGTCCACAATGATGCACTTGGCCAAAAAGGGCGTATGCGTTTTTTCCTGAATATATTCAGGAAAAAACGCATACGCCCTTTTTGGCCAACCAAGCAAGCTTGCAAAGGAAATCTGCACTACAATGAAGTCTCACTTCCCCCCGGTCAAAAGGGCCATCAGAAAAAAGTGTAAAATCCAGAAGGCAGGACAGGCCATGGAGAACTGGGAGCCTTGTTATGCTGATGGGCGGGATGTAAATTGCCAAGAGCCACTCGGGAGAAGTGTATGGTGTTTCCTGAAACATCTAAAAAACAAAGCAACAGAGCCTAGGGCACTTCCACTTATGGTTCTATAGCTTAGGGAAATTAAAATCAAAAAGACACAGCCACCCCAAAGTTTGGGACGGCTCTGTTTACAAGAACCTCGTTTACGGTACAAGTTCAATATCACAGAAAGTGAGTAATGGATAAAGAAGTTGTGGTACTTACGTACAATGCAATATCACTCAGCAATGAAATCTATGTCATCAGGCCCGTAGCAGCATAATGAGTGGATTCAGGTATGATGATTCTAACTGAAATAAGTCACACAGAAAAAGAAACATCATAAGATATCACTAATACACGGAATGTAAACTTGGCTACACAGGAACTGAATTACAAAACAGAACAGGGTCTCAAATTTAGAAAACCAACTTATGCTTGCTAAGGGGAAAGGTGAGTTGGGGTGCTGCCTAAAACCAGAGATTGAAATGAACACAGATAAAGTTCCTTAAGCCAAATATGGAATAGACAAGAGCTACTCCTTGCTCAACGAAATGGACTCAACACCCCATATTAAACGCCTAAGAATGTACCTGACTAGTAAGTATCTTAAAACCTATGGATTGCTATGTCTCCGAAAGAGAATCAAGCGTGTGTACAGGGGCATAAACGCAGCAGTGATAGGATTGGAGAGGTTCGGTGAGCAAATGAAGACCCTTTGAAGTCATATTGCATGGTACCCATTCCACGGGTCTCAACTCTCCAGGTTTAAGGGATTCTTCCTTCAGCTAAAACATGCATGTGGAACCCAGAGTATGATCCACCGTGTGATCGGGAGACGTGTTCAAATATGTCTCAGTTCTCGTCCCCTGGTACTCGGGAGCAACATTCCAGACGCTTTACTAACACTCTCCCGACTTGGAGAGTCAGTGCCTTTAACCTCCTGTTTGGCCCAGTTTGCAATTTCTGCGGAAGATGAACAGGAATAGGGAGAACCAATGAGAGACCAGCTGGAGGTGTCTGGACGGGCAAATTTAACTCTCATTTCCCACCAGGAAGAGGAATTAACCAAAGGCTCAGCGTGCCGTGCCAGAACCAGATTAGGGCCTGAAGCAATCCTGCGGTGTTGCGGCCAGCTCACAAGAAAGCGAGTTGAAGAAAGGAGCTCAGGGGCACTGTAATTCACAAACCTGCAGAGTTATAAATGACAGCTCTCGTCCAAAAATATACTGAAGTAAGGCTGCCAAGAGGACTTGAAAGCGGGGCAGAATTGCAGGAAACCGATTTCAGGAGGTAGACTGGAATTGCAGTTAAAGCATAGGAAAAGAGGCAGAACGTCCACAATGATGCACTTGGCCAAAAAGGGCGTATGCGTTTTTTCCTGAATATATTCAGGAAAAAACGCATACGCCCTTTTTGGCCAACCAAGCAAGCTTGCAAAGGAAATCTGCACTACAATGAAGTCTCACTTCCCCCCGGTCAAAAGGGCCATCAGAAAAAAGTGTAAAATCCAGAAGGCAGGACAGGCCATGGAGAACTGGGAGCCTTGTTATGCTGATGGGCGGGATGTAAATTGCCAAGAGCCACTCGGGAGAAGTGTATGGTGTTTCCTGAAACATCTAAAAAACAAAGCAACAGAGCCTAGGGCACTTCCACTTATGGTCCTATAGCTTAGGGAAATTAAAATCAAAAAGACACAGCCACCCCAAAGTTTGGGACGGCTCTGTTTACAAGAACCTCGTTTACGGTACAAGTTCAATATCGCAGAAAGTGAGTAATGGATAAAGAAGTTGTGGTACTTACGTACAATGCAATAGCACTCAGCAACGAAATCTATGTCATCAGGCCCGTAGCAGCATAATGAGTGGATTCAGGTATGATGATTCTAACTGAAATAAGTCACACAGAAAAAGAAACATCATAAGATATCACTAATACACGGAATGTAAACTTGGCTACACAGGAACTGAATTACAAAACAGAACAGGGTCTCAAATTTAGAAAACCAACTTATGCTTGCTAAGGGGAAAGGTGAGTTGGGGTGCTGCCTAAAACCAGAGATTGAAATGAACACAGATAAAGTTCCTTAAGCCAAATATGGAATAGACAAGAGCTACTCCTTGCTCAACGAAATGGACTCAACACCCCATATTAAACGCCTAAGAATGTACCTGACTAGTAAGTATCTTAAAACCTATGGATTGCTATGTCTCCGAAAGAGAATCAAGCGTGTGTACAGGGGCATAAACGCAGCAGTGATAGGATTGGAGAGGTTCGGTGAGCAAATGAAGACCCTTTGAAGTCATATTGCATGGTACCCATTCCACGGGTCTCAACTCTCCAGGTTTAAGGGATTCTTCCTTCAGCTAAAACATGCATGTGGAACCCAGAGTATGATCCACCGTGTGATCGGGAGACGTGTTCAAATATGTCTCAGTTCTCGTCCCCTGGTACTCGGGTGCAACATTCCAGACGCTTTACTAACACTCTCCCGACTTGGAGAGTCAGTGCCTTTAACCTCCTGTTTGGCCCAGTTTGCAATTTCTGCGGAAGATGAACAGGAATAGGGAGAACCAATGAGAGACCAGCTGGAGGTGTCTGGACGGGCAAATTTAACTCTCATTTCCCACCAGGAAGAGGAATTAACCAAAGGCTCAGCGTGCCGTGCCGGAACCAGATTAGGGCCTGAAGCAATCCTGCGGTGTTGCGGCCAGCTCACAAGAAAGCGAGTTGAAGAAAGGAGCTCAGGGGCACTGTAATTCACAAACCTGCAGAGTTATAAATGACAGCTCTCGTCCAAAAATATACTGAAGTAAGGCTGCCAAGAGGACTTGAAAGCGGGGCAGAATTGCAGGAAACCGATTTCAGGAGGTAGACTGGAATTGCAGTTAAAGCATAGGAAAAGAGGCAGAACGTCCACAATGATGCACTTGGCCAAAAAGGGCGTATGCGTTTTTTCCTGAATATATTCAGGAAAAAACGCATACGCCCTTTTTGGCCAACCAAGCAAGCTTGCAAAGGAAATCTGCACTACAATGAAGTCTCACTTCCCCCCGGTCAAAAGGGCCATCAGAAAAAAGTGTAAAATCCAGAAGGCAGGACAGGCCATGGAGAACTGGGAGCCTTGTTATGCTGATGGGCGGGATGTAAATTGCCAACAGCCACTCGGGAGAAGTGTATGGTGTTTCCTGAAACATCTAAAAAACAAAGCAACAGAGCCTAGGGCACTTCCACTTATGGTCCTATAGCTTAGGGAAATTAAAATCAAAAAGACACAGCCACCCCAAAGTTTGGGACGGCTCTGTTTACAAGAACCTCGTTTACGGTACAAGTTCAATATCGCAGAAAGTGAGTAATGGATAAAGAAGTTGTGGTACTTACGTACAATGCAATATCACTCAGCAATGAAATCTATGTCATCAGGCCCGTAGCAGCATAATGAGTGGATTCAGCTATGATGATTCTAACTGAAATAAGTCACACAGAAAAAGAAACATCATAAGATATCACTAATACACGGAATGTAAACTTGGCTACACAGGAACTGAATTACAAAACAGAACAGGGTCTCAAATTTAGAAAACCAACTTATGCTTGCTAAGGGGAAAGGTGAGTTGGGGTGCTGCCTAAAACCAGAGATTGAAATGAACACAGATAAAGTTCCTTAAGCCAAATATGGAATAGACAAGAGCTACTCCTTGCTCAACGAAATGGACTCAACACCCCATATTAAACGCCTAAGAATGTACCTGACTAGTAAGTATCTTAAAACCTATGGATTGCTATGTCTCCGAAAGAGAATCAAGCGTGTGTACAGGGGCATAAACGCAGCAGTGATAGGATTGGAGAGGTTCGGTGAGCAAATGAAGACCCTTTGAAGTCATATTGCATGGTACCCATTCCACGGGTCTCAACTCTCCAGGTTTAAGGGATTCTTCCTTCAGCTAAAACATGCATGTGGAACCCAGAGTATGATCCACCGTGTGATCGGGAGACGTGTTCAAATATGTCTCAGTTCTCGTCCCCTGGTACTCGGGTGCAACATTCCAGACGCTTTACTAACACTCTCCCGACTTGGAGAGTCAGTGCCTTTAACCTCCTGTTTGGCCCAGTTTGCAATTTCTGCGGAAGATGAACAGGAATAGGGAGAACCAATGAGAGACCAGCTGGAGGTGTCTGGACGGGCAAATTTAACTCTCATTTCCCACCAGGAAGAGGAATTAACCAAAGGCTCAGCGTGCCGTGCCGGAACCAGATTAGGGCCTGAAGCAATCCTGCGGTGTTGCGGCCAGCTCACAAGAAAGCGAGTTGAAGAAAGGAGCTCAGGGGCACTGTAATTCACAAACCTGCAGAGTTATAAATGACAGCTCTCGTCCAAAAATATACTGAAGTAAGGCTGCCAAGAGGACTTGAAAGCGGGGCAGAATTGCAGGAAACCGATTTCAGGAGGTAGACTGGAATTGCAGTTAAAGCATAGGAAAAGAGGCAGAACGTCCACAATGATGCACTTGGCCAAAAAGGGCGTATGCGTTTTTTCTTGAATATATTCAGGGAAAAACGCATACGCCCTTTTTGGCCAACCAAGCAAGCTTGCAAAGGAAATCTGCACTACAATGAAGTCTCACTTCCCCCCGGTCAAAAGGGCCATCAGAAAAAAGTGTAAAATCCAGAAGGCAGGACAGGCCATGGAGAACTGGGAGCCTTGTTATGCTGATGGGCGGGATGTAAATTGCCAACAGCCACTCGGGAGAAGTGTATGGTGTTTCCTGAAACATCTAAGAAACAAAGCAACAGAGCCTAGGGCACTTCCACTTATGGTCCTATAGCTTAGGGAAATTAAAATCAAAAAGACACAGCCACCCCAAAGTTTGGGACGGCTCTGTTTACAAGAACCTCGTTTACGGTACAAGTTCAATATCGCAGAAAGTGAGTAATGGATAAAGAAGTTGTGGTACTTACGTACAATGCAATATCACTCAGCAATGAAATCTATGTCATCAGGCCCGTAGCAGCATAATGAGTGGATTCAGGTATGGTGATTCTAACTGAAATAAGTCACACAGAAAAAGAAACATCATAAGATATCACTAATACACGGAATGTAAACTTGGCTACACAGGAACTGAATTACAAAACAGAACAGGGTCTCAAATTTAGAAAACCAACTTATGCTTGCTAAGGGGAAAGGTGAGTTGGGGTGCTGCCTAAAACCAGAGATTGAAATGAACACAGATAAAGTTCCTTAAGCCAAATATGGAATAGACAAGAGCTACTCCTTGCTCAACGAAATGGACTCAACACCCCATATTAAACGCCTAAGAATGTACCTGACTAGTAAGTATCTTAAAACCTATGGATTGCTATGTCTCCGAAAGAGAATCAAGCGTGTGTACAGGGGCATAAACGCAGCAGTGATAGGATTGGAGAGGTTCGGTGAGCAAATGAAGACCCTTTGAAGTCATATTGCATGGTACCCATTCCACGGGTCTCAACTCTCCAGGTTTAAGGGATTCTTCCTTCAGCTAAAACATGCATGTGGAACCCAGAGTATGATCCACCGTGTGATCGGGAGACGTGTTCAAATATGTCTCAGTTCTCGTCCCCTGGTACTCGGGTGCAACATTCCAGACGCTTTACTAACACTCTCCCGACTTGGAGAGTCAGTGCCTTTAACCTCCTGTTTGGCCCAGTTTGCAATTTCTGCGGAAGATGAACAGGAATAGGGAGAACCAATGAGAGACCAGCTGGAGGTGTCTGGACGGGCAAATTTAACTCTCATTTCCCACCAGGAAGAGGAATTAACCAAAGGCTCAGCGTGCCGTGCCGGAACCAGATTAGGGCCTGAAGCAATCCTGCGGTGTTGCGGCCAGCTCACAAGAAAGCGAGTTGAAGAAAGGAGCTCAGGGGCACTGTAATTCACAAACCTGCAGAGTTATAAATGACAGCTCTCGTCCAAAAATATACTGAAGTAAGGCTGCCAAGAGGACTTGAAAGCGGGGCAGAATTGCAGGAAACCGATTTCAGGAGGTAGACTGGAATTGCAGTTAAAGCATAGGAAAAGAGGCAGAACGTCCACAATGATGCACTTGGCCAAAAAGGGCGTATGCGTTTTTTCCTGAATATATTCAGGAAAAAACGCATACGCCCTTTTTGGCCAACCAAGCAAGCTTGCAAAGGAAATCTGCACTACAATGAAGTCTCACTTCCCCCCGGTCAAAAGGGCCATCAGAAAAAAGTGTAAAATCCAGAAGGCAGGACAGGCCATGGAGAACTGGGAGCCTTGTTATGCTGATGGGCGGGATGTAAATTGCCAAGAGCCACTCGGGAGAAGTGTATGGTGTTTCATGAAACATCTAAAAAACAAAGCAACAGAGCCTAGGGCACTTCCACTTATGGTCCTATAGCTTAGGGAAATTAAAATCAAAAAGACACAGCCACTCCAAAGTTTGGGACGGCTCTGTTTACAAGAACCTCGTTTACGGTACAAGTTCAATATCGCAGAAAGTGAGTAATGGATAAAGAAGTTGTGGTACTTACGTACAATGCAATATCACTCAGCAATGAAATCTATGTCATCAGGCCCGTAGCAGCATAATGAGTGGATTCAGGTATGATGATTCTAACTGAAATAAGTCACACAGAAAAAGAAACATCATAAGATATCACTAATACACGGAATGTAAACTTGGCTACACAGGAACTGAATTACAAAACAGAACAGGGTCTCAAATTTAGAAAACCAACTTATGCTTGCTAAGGGGAAAGGTGAGTTGGGGTGCTGCCTAAAACCAGAGATTGAAATGAACACAGATAAAGTTCCTTAAGCCAAATATGGAATAGACAAGAGCTACTCCTTGCTCAACGAAATGGACTCAACACCCCATATTAAACGCCTAAGAATGTACCTGACTAGTAAGTATCTTAAAACCTATGGATTGCTATGTCTCCGAAAGAGAATCAAGCGTGTGTACAGGGGCATAAACGCAGCAGTGATAGGATTGGAGAGGTTCGGTGAGCAAATGAAGACCCTTTGAAGTCATATTGCATGGTACCCATTCCACGGGTCTCAACTCTCCAGGTTTAAGGGATTCTTCCTTCAGCTAAAACATGCATGTGGAACCCAGAGTATGATCCACCGTGTGATCGGGAGACGTGTTCAAATATGTCTCAGTTCGCGTCCCCTGGTACTCGGGTGCAACATTCCAGACGCTTTACTAACACTCTCTCGACTTGGAGAGTCAGTGCCTTTAACCTCCTGTTTGGCCCAGTTTGCAATTTCTGCGGAAGATGAACAGGAATAGGGAGAACCAATGAGAGACCAGCTGGAGGTGTCTGGACGGGCAAATTTAACTCTCATTTCCCACCAGGAAGAGGAATTAACCAAAGGCTCAGCGTGCCGTGCCGGAACCAGATTAGGGCCTGAAGCAATCCTGCGGTGTTGCGGCCAGCTCACAAGAAAGCGAGTTGAAGAAAGGAGCTCAGGGGCACTGTAATTCACAAACCTGCAGAGTTATAAATGACAGCTCTCGTCCAAAAATATACTGAAGTAAGGCTGCCAAGAGGACTTGAAAGCGGGGCAGAATTGCAGGAAACCGATTTCAGGAGGTAGACTGGAATTGCAGTTAAAGCATAGGAAAAGAGGCAGAACGTCCACAATGATGCACTTGGCCAAAAAGGGCGTATGCGTTTTTTCCTGAATATATTCAGGAAAAAACGCATACGCCCTTTTTGGCCAACCAAGCAAGCTTGCAAAGGAAATCTGCACTACAATGAAGTCTCACTTCCCCCCGGTCAAAAGGGCCATCAGAAAAAAGTGTAAAATCCAGAAGGCAGGACAGGCCATGGAGAACTGGGAGCCTTGTTATGCTGATGGGCGGGATGTAAATTGGCAACAGCCACTCGGGAGAAGTGTATGGTGTTTCCTGAAACATCTAAAAAACAAAGCAACAGAGCCTAGGGCACTTCCACTTATGGTCCTATAGCTTAGGGAAATTAAAATCAAAAAGACACAGCCACCCCAAAGTTTGGGACGGCTCTGTTTACAAGAACCTCGTTTACGGTACAAGTTCAATATCGCAGAAAGTGAGTAATGGATAAAGAAGTTGTGGTACTTACGTACAATGCAATATCACTCAGCAATGAAATCTATGTCATCAGGCCCGTAGCAGCATAATGAGTGGATTCAGGTATGATGATTCTAACTGAAATAAGTCACACAGAAAAAGAAACATCATAAGATATCACTAATACACGGAATGTAAACTTGGCTACACAGGAACTGAATTACAAAACAGAACAGGGTCTCAAATTTAGAAAACCAACTTATGCTTGCTAAGGGGAAAGGTGAGTTGGGGTGCTGCCTAAAACCAGAGATTGAAATGAACACAGATAAAGTTCCTTAAGCCAAATATGGAATAGACAAGAGCTACTCCTTGCTCAACGAAATGGACTCAACACCCCATATTAAACGCCTAAGAATGTACCTGACTAGTAAGTATCTTAAAACCTATGGATTGCTATGTCTCCGAAAGAGAATCAAGCGTGTGTACAGGGGCATAAACGCAGCAGTGATAGGATTGGAGAGGTTCGGTGAGCAAATGAAGACCCTTTGAAGTCATATTGCATGGTACCCATTCCACGGGTCTCAACTCTCCAGGTTTAAGGGATTCTTCCTTCAGCTAAAACATGCATGTGGAACCCAGAGTATGATCCACCGTGTGATCGGGAGACGTGTTCAAATATGTCTCAGTTCTCGTCCCCTGGTACTCGGGAGCAACATTCCAGACGCTTTACTAACACTCTCCTGACTTGGAGAGTCAGTGCCTTTAACCTCCTGTTTGGCCCAGTTTGCAATTTCTGCGGAAGATGAACAGGAATAGGGAGAACCAATGAGAGACCAGCTGGAGGTGTCTGGACGGGCAAATTTAACTCTCATTTCCCACCAGGAAGAGGAATTAACCAAAGGCTCAGCGTGCCGTGCCGGAACCAGATTAGGGCCTGAAGCAATCCTGCGGTGTTGCGGCCAGCTCACAAGAAAGCGAGTTGAAGAAAGGAGCTCAGGGGCGCTGTAATTCACAAACCTGCAGAGTTATAAATGACAGCTCTCGTCCAAAAATATACTGAAGTAAGGCTGCCAAGAGGACTTGAAAGCGGGGCAGAATTGCAGGAAACTGATTTCAGGAGGTAGACTGGAATTGCAGTTAAAGCATAGGAAAAGAGGCAGAACGTCCACAATGATGCACTTGGCCAAAAAGGGCGTATGCGTTTTTTCCTGAATATATTCAGGAAAAAACGCATACGCCCTTTTTGGCCAACCAAGCAAGCTTGCAAAGGAAATCTGCACTACAATGAAGTCTCACTTCCCCCCGGTCAAAAGGGCCATCAGAAAAAAGTGTAAAATCCAGAAGGCAGGACAGGCCATGGAGAACTGGGAGCCTTGTTATGCTGATGGGCGGGATGTAAATTGCCAAGAGCCACTCGGGAGAAGTGTATGGTGTTTCCTGAAACATCTAAAAAACAAAGCAACAGAGCCTAGGGCACTTCCACTTATGGTCCTATAGCTTAGGGAAATTAAAATCAAAAAGACACAGCCACCCCAAAGTTTGGGACGGCTCTGTTTACAAGAACCTCGTTTACGGTACAAGTTCAATATCGCAGAAAGTGAGTAATGGATAAAGAAGTTGTGGTACTTACGTACAATGCAATATCACTCAGCAACGAAATCTATGTCATCAGGCCCGTAGCAGCATAATGAGTGGATTCAGGTATGATGATTCTAACTGAAATAAGTCACACAGAAAAAGAAACATCATAAGATATCACTAATACACGGAATGTAAACTTGGCTACACAGGAACTGAATTACAAAACAGAACAGGGTCTCAAATTTAGAAAACCAACTTATGCTTGCTAAGGGGAAAGGTGAGTTGGGGTGCTGCCTAAAACCAGAGATTGAAATGAACACAGATAAAGTTCCTTAAGCCAAATATGGAATAGACAAGAGCTACTCCTTGCTCAACGAAATGGACTCAACACCCCATATTAAACGCCTAAGAATGTACCTGACTAGTAAGTATCTTAAAACCTATGGATTGCTATGTCTCCGAAAGAGAATCAAGCGTGTGTACAGGGGCATAAACGCAGCAGTGATAGGATTGGAGAGGTTCGGTGAGCAAATGAAGACCCTTTGAAGTCATATTGCATGGTACCCATTCCACGGGTCTCAACTCTCCAGGTTTAAGGGATTCTTCCTTCAGCTAAAACATGCATGTGGAACCCAGAGTATGATCCACCGTGTGATCGGGAGACGTGTTCAAATATGTCTCAGTTCTCGTCCCCTGGTACTCGGGAGCAACATTCCAGACGCTTTACTAACACTCTCCCGACTTGGAGAGTCAGTGCCTTTAACCTCCTGTTTGGCCCAGTTTGCAATTTCTGCGGAAGATGAACAGGAATAGGGAGAACCAATGAGAGACCAGCTGGAGGTGTCTGGACGGGCAAATTTAACTCTCATTTCCCACCAGGAAGAGGAATTAACCAAAGGCTCAGCGTGCCGTGCCGGAACCAGATTAGGGCCTGAAGCAATCCTGCGGTGTTGCGGCCAGCTCACAAGAAAGCGAGTTGAAGAAAGGAGCTCAGGGGCACTGTAATTCACAAACCTGCAGAGTTATAAATGACAGCTCTCGTCCAAAAATATACTGAAGTAAGGCTGCCAAGAGGACTTGAAAGCGGGGCAGAATTGCAGGAAACCGATTTCAGGAGGTAGACTGGAATTGCAGTTAAAGCATAGGAAAAGAGGCAGAACGTCCACAATGATGCACTTGGCCAAAAAGGGCGTATGCGTTTTTTCCTGAATATATTCAGGAAAAAACGCATACGCCCTTTTTGGCCAACCAAGCAAGCTTGCAAAGGAAATCTGCACTACAATGAAGTCTCACTTCCCCCCGGTCAAAAGGGCCATCAGAAAAAAGTGTAAAATCCAGGAGGCAGGACAGGCCATGGAGAACTGGGAGCCTTGTTATGCTGATGGGCGGGATGTAAATTGCCAAGAGCCACTCGGGAGAAGTGTATGGTGTTTCCTGAAACATCTAAAAAACAAAGCAACAGAGCCTAGGGCACTTCCACTTATGGTCCTATAGCTTAGGGAAATTAAAATCAAAAAGACACAGCCACCCCAAAGTTTGGGACGGCTCTGTTTACAAGAACCTCGTTTACGGTACAAGTTCAATATCGCAGAAAGTGAGTAATGGATAAAGAAGTTGTGGTACTTACGTACAATGCAATAGCACTCAGCAACGAAATCTATGTCATCAGGCCCGTAGCAGCATAATGAGTGGATTCAGGTATGATGATTCTAACTGAAATAAGTCACACAGAAAAAGAAACATCATAAGATATCACTAATACACGGAATGTAAACTTGGCTACACAGGAACTGAATTACAAAACAGAACAGGGTCTCAAATTTAGAAAACCAACTTATGCTTGCTAAGGGGAAAGGTGAGTTGGGGTGCTGCCTAAAACCAGAGATTGAAATGAACACAGATAAAGTTCCCTAAGCCAAATATGGAATAGACAAGAGCTACTCCTTGCTCAACGAAATGGACTCAACACCCCATATTAAACGCCTAAGAATGTACCTGACTAGTAAGTATCTTAAAACCTATGGATTGCTATGTCTCCGAAAGAGAATCAAGCGTGTGTACAGGGGCATAAACGCAGCAGTGATAGGATTGGAGAGGTTCGGTGAGCAAATGAAGACCCTTTGAAGTCATATTGCATGGTACCCATTCCACGGGTCTCAACTCTCCAGGTTTAAGGGATTCTTCCTTCAGCTAAAACATGCATGTGGAACCCAGAGTATGATCCACCGTGTGATCGGGAGACGTGTTCAAATATGTCTCAGTTCTCGTCCCCTGGTACTCGGGTGCAACATTCCAGACGCTTTACTAACACTCTCCCGACTTGGAGAGTCAGTGCCTTTAACCTCCTGTTTGGCCCAGTTTGCAATTTCTGCGGAAGATGAACAGGAATAGGGAGAACCAATGAGAGACCAGCTGGAGGTGTCTGGACGGGCAAATTTAACTCTCATTTCCCACCAGGAAGAGGAATTAACCAAAGGCTCAGCGTGCCGTGCCGGAACCAGATTAGGGCCTGAAGCAATCCTGCGGTGTTGCGGCCAGCTCACAAGAAAGCGAGTTGAAGAAAGGAGCTCAGGGGCACTGTAATTCACAAACCTGCAGAGTTATAAATGACAGCTCTCGTCCAAAAATATACTGAAGTAAGGCTGCCAAGAGGACTTGAAAGCGGGGCAGAATTGCAGGAAACCGATTTCAGGAGGTAGACTGGAATTGCAGTTAAAGCATAGGAAAAGAGGCAGAACGTCCACAATGATGCACTTGGCCAAAAAGGGCGTATGCGTTTTTTCCTGAATATATTCAGGAAAAAACGCATACGCCCTTTTTGGCCAACCAAGCAAGCTTGCAAAGGAAATCTGCACTACAATGAAGTCTCACTTCCCCCCGGTCAAAAGGGCCATCAGAAAAAAGTGTAAAATCCAGAAGGCAGGACAGGTCATGGAGAACTGGGAGCATTGTTATGCTGATGGGCGGGATGTAAATTGCCAAGAGCCACTCGGGAGAAGTGTATGGTGTTTCCTGAAACATCTAAAAAACAAAGCAACAGAGCCTAGGGCACTTCCACTTATGGTCCTATAGCTTAGGGAAATTAAAATCAAAAAGACACAGCCACCCCAAAGTTTGGGACGGCTCTGTTTACAAGAACCTCGTTTACGGTACAAGTTCAATATCGCAGAAAGTGAGTAATGGATAAAGAAGTTGTGGTACTTACGTACAATGCAATATCACTCAGCAATGAAATCTATGTCATCAGGCCCGTAGCAGCATAATGAGTGGATTCAGCTATGATGATTCTAACTGAAATAAGTCACACAGAAAAAGAAACATCATAAGATATCACTAATACACGGAATGTAAACTTGGCTACACAGGAACTGAATTACAAAACAGAACAGGGTCTCAAATTTAGAAAACCAACTTATGCTTGCTAAGGGGAAAGGTGAGTTGGGGTGCTGCCTAAAACCAGAGATTGAAATGAACACAGATAAAGTTCCTTAAGCCAAATATGGAATAGACAAGAGCTACTCCTTGCTCAACGAAATGGACTCAACACCCCATATTAAACGCCTAAGAATGTACCTGACTAGTAAGTATCTTAAAACCTATGGATTGCTATGTCTCCGAAAGAGAATCAAGCGTGTGTACAGGGGCATAAACGCAGCAGTGATAGGATTGGAGAGGTTCGGTGAGCAAATGAAGACCCTTTGAAGTCATATTGCATGGTACCCATTCCACGGGTCTCAACTCTCCAGGTTTAAGGGATTCTTCCTTCAGCTAAAACATGCATGTGGAACCCAGAGTATGATCCACCGTGTGATCGGGAGACGTGTTCAAATATGTCTCAGTTCTCGTCCCCTGGTACTCGGGTGCAACATTCCAGACGCTTTACTAACACTCTCCTGACTTGGAGAGTCAGTGCCTTTAACCTCCTGTTTGGCCCAGTTTGCAATTTCTGTGGAAGATGAACAGGAATAGGGAGAACCAATGAGAGACCAGCTGGAGGTGTCTGGACGGGCAAATTTAACTCTCATTTCCCACCAGGAAGAGGAATTAACCAAAGGCTCAGCGTGCCGTGCCGGAACCAGATTAGGGCCTGAAGCAATCCTGCGGTGTTGCGGCCAGCTCACAAGAAAGCGAGTTGAAGAAAGGAGCTCAGGGGCACTGTAATTCACAAACCTGCAGAGTTATAAATGACAGCTCTCGTCCAAAAATATACTGAAGTAAGGCTGCCAAGAGGACTTGAAAGCGGGGCAGAATTGCAGGAAACCGATTTCAGGAGGTAGACTGGAATTGCAGTTAAAGCATAGGAAAAGAGGCAGAACGTCCACAATGATGCACTTGGCCAAAAAGGGCGTATGCGTTTTTTCCTGAATATATTCAGGAAAAAACGCATACGCCCTTTTTGGCCAACCAAGCAAGCTTGCAAAGGAAATCTGCACTACAATGAAGTCTCACTTCCCCCCGGTCAAAAGGGCCATCTGAAAAAAGTGTAAAATCCAGAAGGCAGGACAGGCCATGGAGAACTGGGAGCCTTGTTATGCTGATGGGCGGGATGTAAATTGCCAAGAGCCACTCGGGAGAAGTGTATGGTGTTTCCTGAAACATCTAAAAAACAAAGCAACAGAGCCTAGGGCACTTCCACTTATGGTCCTATAGCTTAGGGAAATTAAAATCAAAAAGACACAGCCACCCCAAAGTTTGGGACAGCTCTGTTTACAAGAACCTCGTTTACGGTACAAGTTCAATATCGCAGAAAGTGAGTAATGGATAAAGAAGTTGTGGTACTTACGTACAATGCAATATCACTCAGCAATGAAATCTATGTCATCAGGCCCGTAGCAGCATAATGAGTGGATTCAGGTATGATGATTCTAACTGAAATAAGTCACACAGAAAAAGAAATATCATAAGATATCACTAATACACGGAATGTAAACTTGGCTACACAGGAACTGAATTACAAAACAGAACAGGGTCTCAAATTTAGAAAACCAACTTATGCTTGCTAAGGGGAAAGGTGAGTTGGGGTGCTGCCTAAAACCAGAGATTGAAATGAACACAGATAAAGTTCCTTAAGCCAAATATGGAATAGACAAGAGCTACTCCTTGCTCAACGAAATGGACTCAACACCCCATATTAAACGCCTAAGAATGTACCTGACTAGTAAGTATCTTAAAACCTATGGATTGCTATGTCTCCGAAAGAGAATCAAGCGTGTGTACAGGGGCATAAACGCAGCAGTGATAGGATTGGAGAGGTTCGGTGAGCAAATGAAGACCCTTTGAAGTCATATTGCATGGTACCCATTCCACGGGTCTCAACTCTCCAGGTTTAAGGGATTCTTCCTTCAGCTAAAACATGCATGTGGAACCCAGAGTATGATCCACCGTGTGATCGGGAGACGTGTTCAAATATGTCTCAGTTCTCGTCCCCTGGTACTCGGGTGCAACATTCCAGACGCTTTACTAACACTCTCCCGACTTGGAGAGTCAGTGCCTTTAACCTCCTGTTTGGCCCAGTTTGCAATTTCTGCGGAAGATGAACAGGACTAGGGAGAACCAATGAGAGACCAGCTGGAGGTGTCTGGACGGGCAAATTTAACTCTCATTTCCCACCAGGAAGAGGAATTAACCAAAGGCTCAGCGTGCCGTGCCGGAACCAGATTAGGGCCTGAAGCAATCCTGCGGTGTTGCGGCCAGCTCACAAGAAAGCGAGTTGAAGAAAGGAGCTCAGGGGCACTGTAATTCACAAACCTGCAGAGTTATAAATGACAGCTCTCGTCCAAAAATATACTGAAGTAAGGCTGCCAAGAGGACTTGAAAGCGGGGCAGAATTGCAGGAAACCGATTTCAGGAGGTAGACTGGAATTGCAGTTAAAGCATAGGAAAAGAGGCAGAACGTCCACAATGATGCACTTGGCCAAAAAGGGCGTATGCGTTTTTTCCTGAATATATTCAGGAAAAAACGCATACGCCCTTTTTGGCCAACCAAGCAAGCTTGCAAAGGAAATCTGCACTACAATGAAGTCTCACTTCCCCCCGGTCAAAAGGGCCATCTGAAAAAAGTGTAAAATCCAGAAGGCAGGACAGGCCATGGAGAACTGGGAGCCTTGTTATGCTGATGGGCGGGATGTAAATTGGCAACAGCCACTCTGGAGAAATGTATGGTGTTTCCTGAAACATCTAAAAAACAAAGCAACAGAGCGTAGGGCACTTCCACTTATGGTCCTATAGCTTAGGGAAATTAAAATCAAAAAGACACAGCCACCCCAAAGTTTGGGACGGCTCTGTTTACAAGAACCTCGTTTACGGTACAAGTTCAATATCGCAGAAAGTGAGTAATGGATAAAGAAGTTGTGGTACTTACGTACAATGCAATATCACTCAGCAATGAAATCTATGTCATCAGGCCCGTAGCAGCATAATGAGTGGATTCAGGTATGATGATTCTAACTGAAATAAGTCACACAGAAAAAGAAACATCATAAGATATCACTAATACACGGAATGTAAACTTGGCTACACAGGAACTGAATTACAAAACAGAACAGGGTCTCAAATTTAGAAAACCAACTTATGCTTGCTAAGGGGAAAGGTGAGTTGGGGTGCTGCCTAAAACCAGAGATTGAAATGAACACAGATAAAGTTCCTTAAGCCAAATATGGAATAGACAAGAGCTACTCCTTGCTCAACGAAATGGACTCAACACCCCATATTAAACGCCTAAGAATGTACCTGACTAGTAAGTATCTTAAAACCTATGGATTGCTATGTCTCCGAAAGAGAATCAAGCGTGTGTACAGGGGCATAAATGCAGCAGTGATAGGATTGGAGAGGTTCGGTGAGCAAATGAAGACCCTTTGAAGTCATATTGCATGGTACCCATTCCACGGGTCTCAACTCTCCAGGTTTAAGGGATTCTTCCTTCAGCTAAAACATGCATGTGGAACCCAGAGTATGATCCACCGTGTGATCGGGAGACGTGTTCAAATATGTCTCAGTTCTCGTCCCCTGGTACTCGGGTGCAACATTCCAGACGCTTTACTAACACTGTCCCGACTTGGAGAGTCAGTGCCTTTAACCTCCTGTTTGGCCCAGTTTGCAATTTCTGCGGAAGATGAACAGGAATAGGGAGAACCAATGAGAGACCAGCTGGAGGTGTCTGGACGGGCAAATTTAACTCTCATTTCCCACCAGGAAGAGGAATTAACCAAAGGCTCAGCGTGCCGTGCCGGAACCAGATTAGGGCCTGAAGCAATCCTGCGGTGTTGCGGCCAGCTCACAAGAAAGCGAGTTGAAGAAAGGAGCTCAGGGGCACTGTAATTCACAAACCTGCAGAGTTATAAATGACAGCTCTCGTCCAAAAATATACTGAAGTAAGGCTGCCAAGAGGACTTGAAAGCGGGGCAGAATTGCAGGAAACCGATTTCAGGAGGTAGACTGGAATTGCAGTTAAAGCATAGGAAAAGAGGCAGAACGTCCACAATGATGCACTTGGCCAAAAAGGGCGTATGCGTTTTTTCCTGAATATATTCAGGAAAAAACGCATACGCCCTTTTTGGCCAACCAAGCAAGCTTGCAAAGGAAATCTGCACTACAATGAAGTCTCACTTCCCCCCGGTCAAAAGGGCCATCTGAAAAAAGTGTAAAATCCAGAAGGCAGGACAGGCCATGGAGAACTGGGAGCCTTGTTATGCTGATGGGCGGGATGTAAATTGGCAACAGCCACTCGGGAGAAGTGTATGGTGTTTCCTGAAACATCTAAAAAACAAAGCAACAGAGCCTAGGGCACTTCCACTTATGGTCCTATAGCTTAGGGAAATTAAAATCAAAAAGACACAGCCACCCCAAAGTTTGGGACGGCTCTGTTTACAAGAACCTCGTTTACGGTACAAGTTCAATATCGCAGAAAGTGAGTAATGGATAAAGAAGTTGTGGTACTTACGTACAATGCAATATCACTCAGCAATGAAATCTATGTCATCAGGCCCGTAGCAGCATAATGAGTGGATTCAGGTATGATGATTCTAACTGAAATAAGTCACACAGAAAAAGAAACATCATAAGATATCACTAATACACGGAATGTAAACTTGGCTACACAGGAACTGAATTACAAAACAGAACAGGGTCTCAAATTTAGAAAACCAACTTATGCTTGCTAAGGGGAAAGGTGAGTTGGGGTGCTGCCTAAAACCAGAGATTGAAATGAACACAGATAAAGTTCCTTAAGCCAAATATGGAATAGACAAGAGCTACTCCTTGCTCAACGAAATGGACTCAACACCCCATATTAAACGCCTAAGAATGTACCTGACTAGTAAGTATCTTAAAACCTATGGATTGCTATGTCTCCGAAAGAGAATCAAGCGTGTGTACAGGGGCATAAATGCAGCAGTGATAGGATTGGAGAGGTTCGGTGAGCAAATGAAGACCCTTTGAAGTCATATTGCATGGTACCCATTCCACGGGTCTCAACTCTCCAGGTTTAAGGGATTCTTCCTTCAGCTAAAACATGCATGTGGAACCCAGAGTATGATCCACCGTGTGATCGGGAGACGTGTTCAAATATGTCTCAGTTCTCGTCCCCTGGTACTCGGGTGCAACATTCCAGACGCTTTACTAACACTGTCCCGACTTGGAGAGTCAGTGCCTTTAACCTCCTGTTTGGCCCAGTTTGCAATTTCTGCGGAAGATGAACAGGAATAGGGAGAACCAATGAGAGACCAGCTGGAGGTGTCTGGACGGGCAAATTTAACTCTCATTTCCCACCAGGAAGAGGAATTAACCAAAGGCTCAGCGTGCCGTGCCGGAACCAGATTAGGGCCTGAAGCAATCCTGCGGTGTTGCGGCCAGCTCACAAGAAAGCGAGTTGAAGAAAGGAGCTCAGGGGCACTGTAATTCACAAACCTGCAGAGTTATAAATGACAGCTCTCGTCCAAAAATATACTGAAGTAAGGCTGCCAAGAGGACTTGAAAGCGGGGCAGAATTGCAGGAAACCGATTTCAGGAGGTAGACTGGAATTGCAGTTAAAGCATAGGAAAAGAGGCAGAACGTCCACAATGATGCACTTGGCCAAAAAGGGCGTATGCGTTTTTTCCTGAATATATTCAGGAAAAAACGCATACGCCCTTTTTGGCCAACCAAGCAAGCTTGCAAAGGAAATCTGCACTACAATGAAGTCTCACTTCCCCCCGGTCAAAAGGGCCATCTGAAAAAAGTGTAAAATCCAGAAGGCAGGACAGGCCATGGAGAACTGGGAGCCTTGTTATGCTGATGGGCGGGATGTAAATTGGCAACAGCCACTCGGGAGAAGTGTATGGTGTTTCCTGAAACATCTAAAAAACAAAGCAACAGAGCCTAGGGCACTTCCACTTATGGTCCTATAGCTTAGGGAAATTAAAATCAAAAAGACACAGCCACCCCAAAGTTTGGGACGGCTCTGTTTACAAGAACCTCGTTTACGGTACAAGTTCAATATCGCAGAAAGTGAGTAATGGATAAAGAAGTTGTGGTACTTACGTACAATGCAATATCACTCAGCAATGAAATCTATGTCATCAGGCCCGTAGCAGCATAATGAGTGGATTCAGGTATGATGATTCTAACTGAAATAAGTCACACAGAAAAAGAAACATCATAAGATATCACTAATACACGGAATGTAAACTTGGCTACACAGGAACTGAATTACAAAACAGAACAGGGTCTCAAATTTAGAAAACCAACTTATGCTTGCTAAGGGGAAAGGTGAGTTGGGGTGCTGCCTAAAACCAGAGATTGAAATGAACACAGATAAAGTTCCTTAAGCCAAATATGGAATAGACAAGAGCTACTCCTTGCTCAACGAAATGGACTCAACACCCCATATTAAACGCCTAAGAATGTACCTGACTAGTAAGTATCTTAAAACCTATGGATTGCTATGTCTCCGAAAGAGAATCAAGCGTGTGTACAGGGGCATAAACGCAGCAGTGATAGGATTGGAGAGGTTCGGTGAGCAAATGAAGACCCTTTGAAGTCATATTGCATGGTACCCATTCCACGGGTCTCAACTCTCCAGGTTTAAGGGATTCTTCCTTCAGCTAAAACATGCATGTGGAACCCAGAGTATGATCCACCGTGTGATCGGGAGACGTGTTCAAATATGTCTCAGTTCTCGTCCCCTGGTACTCGGGTGCAACATTCCAGACGCTTTACTAACACTCTCCCGACTTGGAGAGTCAGTGCCTTTAACCTCCTGTTTGGCCCAGTTTGCAATTTCTGCGGAAGATGAACAGGAATAGGGAGAACCAATGAGAGACCAGCTGGAGGTGTCTGGACGGGCAAATTTAACTCTCATTTCCCACCAGGAAGAGGAATTAACCAAAGGCTCAGCGTGCCGTGCCGGAACCAGATTAGGGCCTGAAGCAATCCTGCGGTGTTGCGGCCAGCTCACAAGAAAGCGAGTTGAAGAAAGGAGCTCAGGGGCACTGTAATTCACAAACCTGCAGAGTTATAAATGACAGCTCTCGTCCAAAAATATACTGAAGTAAGGCTGCCAAGAGGACTTGAAAGCGGGGCAGAATTGCAGGAAACCGATTTCAGGAGGTAGACTGGAATTGCAGTTAAAGCATAGGAAAAGAGGCAGAACGTCCACAATGATGCACTTGGCCAAAAAGGGCGTATGCGTTTTTTCCTGAATATATTCAGGAAAAAACGCATACGCCCTTTTTGGCCAACCAAGCAAGCTTGCAAAGGAAATCTGCACTACAATGAAGTCTCACTTCCCCCCGGTCAAAAGGGCCATCAGAAAAAAGTGTAAAATCCAGAAGGCAGGACAGGCCATGGAGAACTGGGAGCCTTGTTATGCTGATGGGCGGGATGTAAATTGCCAACAGCCACTCGGGAGAAGTGTATGGTGTTTCCTGAAACATCTAAAAAACAAAGCAACAGAGCCTAGGGCACTTCCACTTATGGTCCTATAGCTTAGGGAAATTAAAATCAAAAAGACACAGCCACCCCAAAGTTTGGGACGGCTCTGTTTACAAGAACCTCGTTTACGGTACAAGTTCAATATCGCAGAAAGTGAGTAATGGATAAAGAAGTTGTGGTACTTACGTACAATGCAATATCACTCAGAAACGAAATCTACGTCATCAGGCCCGTAGCAGCATAATGAGTGGATTCAGGTATGATGATTCTAACTGAAATAAGTCACACAGAAAAAGAAACATCATAAGATATCACTAATACACGGAATGTAAACTTGGCTACACAGGAACTGAATTACAAAACAGAACAGGGTCTCAAATTTAGAAAACCAACTTATGCTTGCTAAGGGGAAAGGTGAGTTGGGGTGCTGCCTAAAACCAGAGATTGAAATGAACACAGATAAAGTTCCTTAAGCCAAATATGGAATAGACAAGAGCTACTCCTTGCTCAACGAAATGGACTCAACACCCCATATTAAACGCCTAAGAATGTACCTGACTAGTAAGTATCTTAAAACCTATGGATTGCTATGTCTCCGAAAGAGAATCAAGCGTGTGTACAGGGGCATAAACGCAGCAGTGATAGGATTGGAGAGGTTCGGTGAGCAAATGAAGACCCTTTGAAGTCATATTGCATGGTACCCATTCCACGGGTCTCAACTCTCCAGATTTAAGGGATTCTTCCTTCAGCTAAAACATGCATGTGGAACCCAGAGTATGATCCACCGTGTGATCGGGAGACGTGTTCAAATATGTCTCAGTTCTCGTCCCCTGGTACTCGGGTGCAACATTCCAGACGCTTTACTAACACTCTCCCGACTTGGAGAGTCAGTGCCTTTAACCTCCTGTTTGGCCCAGTTTGCAATTTCTGTGGAAGATGAACAGGAATAGGGAGAACCAATGAGAGACCAGCTGGAGGTGTCTGGACGGGCAAATTTAACTCTCATTTCCCACCAGGAAGAGGAATTAACCAAAGGCTCAGCGTGCCGTGCCGGAACCAGATTAGGGCCTGAAGCAATCCTGCGGTGTTGCGGCCAGCTCACAAGAAAGCGAGTTGAAGAAAGGAGCTCAGGGGCACTGTAATTCACAAACCTGCAGAGTTATAAATGACAGCTCTCGTCCAAAAATATACTGAAGTAAGGCTGCCAAGAGGACTTGAAAGCGGGGCAGAATTGCAGGAAACCGATTTCAGGAGGTAGACTGGAATTGCAGTTAAAGCATAGGAAAAGAGGCAGAACGTCCACAATGATGCACTTGGCCAAAAAGGGCGTATGCGTTTTTTCCTGAATATATTCAGGAAAAAACGCATACGCCCTTTTTGGTCAACCAAGCAAGCTTGCAAAGGAAATCTGCACTACAATGAAGTCTCACTTCCCCCCGGTCAAAAGGGCCATCAGAAAGAAGTGTAAAATCCAGAAGGCAGGACAGGCCATGGAGAACTGGGAGCCTTGTTATGCTGATGGGCGGGATGTAAATTGCCAACAGCCACTCAGGAGAAGTGTATGGTGTTTCCTGAAACATCAAAAAAACAAAGCAACAGAGCCTAGGGCACTTCCACTTATGGTCCTATAGCTTAGGGAAATTAAAATCAAAAAGACACAGCCACCCCAAAGTTTGGGACGGCTCTGTTTACAAGAACCTCATTTACGGTACAAGTTCAATATCACAGAAAGTGAGTAATGGATAAAGAAGTTGTGGTACTTACGTACAATGCAATATCACTCAGCAATGAAATCTATGTCATCAGGCCCGTAGCAGCATAATGAGTGGATTCAGGTATGATGATTCTAACTGAAATAAGTCACACAGAAAAAGAAACATCATAAGATATCACTAATACACGGAATGTAAACTTGGCTACACAGGAACTGAATTACAAAACAGAACAGGGTCTCAAATTTAGAAAACCAACTTATGCTTGCTAAGGGGAAAGGTGAGTTGGGGTGCTGCCTAAAACCAGAGATTGAAATGAACACAGATAAAGTTCCTTAAGCCAAATATGGAATAGACAAGAGCTACTCCTTGCTCAACGAAATGGACTCAACACCCCATATTAAACGCCTAAGAATGTACCTGACTAGTAAGTATCTTAAAACCTATGGATTGCTATGTCTCCGAAAGAGAATCAAGCGTGTGTACAGGGGCATAAACGCAGCAGTGATAGGATTGGAGAGGTTCGGTGAGCAAATGAAGACCCTTTGAAGTCATATTGCATGGTACCCATTCCACGGGTCTCAACTCTCCAGGTTTAAGGGATTCTTCCTTCAGCTAAAACATGCATGTGGAACCCAGAGTATGATCCACCGTGTGATCGGGAGACGTGTTCAAATATGTCTCAGTTCTCGTCCCCTGGTACTCGGGTGCAACATTCCAGACGCTTTACTAACACTCTCCCGACTTGGAGAGTCAGTGCCTTTAACCTCCTGTTTGGCCCAGTTTGCAATTTCTGCGGAAGATGAACAGGAATAGGGAGAACCAATGAGAGACCAGCTGGAGGTGTCTGGACGGGCAAATTTAACTCTCATTTCCCACCAGGAAGAGGAATTAACCAAAGGCTCAGCGTGCCGTGCCGGAACCAGATTAGGGCCTGAAGCAATCCTGCGGTGTTGCGGCCAGCTCACAAGAAAGCGAGTTGAAGAAAGGAGCTCAGGGGCACTGTAATTCACAAACCTGCAGAGTTATAAATGACAGCTCTCGTCCAAAAATATACTGAAGTAAGGCTGCCAAGAGGACTTGAAAGCGGGGCAGAATTGCAGGAAACCGATTTCAGGAGGTAGACTGGAATTGCAGTTAAAGCATAGGAAAAGAGGCAGAACGTCCACAATGATGCACTTGGCCAAAAAGGGCATATGCGTTTTTTCCTGAATATATTCAGGAAAAAACGCATACGCCCTTTTTGGCCAACCAAGCAAGCTTGCAAAGGAAATCTGCACTACAATGAAGTCTCACTTCCCCCCGGTCAAAAGGGCCATCAGAAAAAAGTGTAAAATCCAGAAGGCAGGACAGGCCATGGAGAACTGGGAGCCTTGTTATGCTGATGGGCGGGATGTAAATTGCCAACAGCCACTCGGGAGAAGTGTATGGTGTTTCCTGAAACATCTAAAAAACAAAGCAACAGAGCCTAGGGCACTTCCACTTATGGTCCTATAGCTTAGGGAAATTAAAATCAAAAAGACACAGCCACCCCAAAGTTTGGGACGGCTCTGTTTACAAGAACCTCGTTTACGGTACAAGTTCAATATCACAGAAAGTGAGTAATGGATAAAGAAGTTGTGGTACTTACGTACAATGCAATATCACTCAGCAATGAAATCTATGTCATCAGGCCCGTAGCAGCATAATGAGTGGATTCAGGTATGATGATTCTAACTGAAATAAGTCACACAGAAAAAGAAACATCATAAGATATCACTAATACACGGAATGTAAACTTGGCTACACAGGAACTGAATTACAAAACAGAACAGGGTCTCAAATTTAGAAAACCAACTTATGCTTGCTAAGGGGAAAGGTGAGTTGGGGTGCTGCCTAAAACCAGAGATTGAAATGAACACAGATAAAGTTCCTTAAGCCAAATATGGAATAGACAAGAGCTACTCCTTGCTCAACGAAATGGACTCAACACCCCATATTAAACGCCTAAGAATGTACCTGACTAGTAAGTATCTTAAAACCTATGGATTGCTATGTCTCCGAAAGAGAATCAAGCGTGTGTACAGGGGCATAAACGCAGCAGTGATAGGATTGGAGAGGTTCGGTGAGCAAATGAAGACCCTTTGAAGTCATATTGCATGGTACCCATTCCACGGGTCTCAACTCTCCAGGTTTAAGGGATTCTTCCTTCAGCTAAAACATGCATGTGGAACCCAGAGTATGATCCACCGTGTGATCGGGAGACGTGTTCAAATATGTCTCAGTTCTCGTCCCCTGGTACTCGGGTGCAACATTCCAGACGCTTTACTAACACTCTCCCGACTTGGAGAGTCAGTGCCTTTAACCTCCTGTTTGGCCCAGTTTGCAATTTCTGCAGAAGATGAAGAGGAATAGGGAGAACCAATGAGAGACCAGCTGGAGGTGTCTGGACGGGCAAATTTAACTCTCATTTCCCACCAGGAAGAGGAATTAACCAAAAGCTCAGCGTGCCGTGCCGGAACCAGATTAGGGCCTGAAGCAATCCTGCGGTGTTGCGGCCAGCTCACAAGAAAGCGAGTTGAAGAAAGGAGCTCAGGGGCACTGTAATTCACAAACCTGCAGAGTTATAAATGACAGCTCTCGTCCAAAAATATACTGAAGTAAGGCTGCCAAGAGGACTTGAAAGCGGGGCAGAATTGCAGGAAACCGATTTCAGGAGGTAGACTGGAATTGCAGTTAAAGCATAGGAAAAGAGGCAGAACGTCCACAATGATGCACTTGGCCAAAAAGGGCGTATGCGTTTTTTCCTGAATATATTCAGGAAGAAACGCATACGCCCTTTTTGGCCAACCAAGCAAGCTTGCAAAGGAAATCTGCACTACAATGAAGTCTCACTTCCCCCCGGTCAAAAGGGCCATCTGAAAAAAGTGTAAAATCCAGAAGGCAGGACAGGCCATGGAGAACTGGGAGCCTTGTTATGCTGATGGGCGGGATGTAAATTGCCAAGAGCCACTCGGGAGAAGTGTATGGTGTTTCCTGAAACATCTAAAAAACAAAGCAACAGAGCCTAGGGCACTTCCACTTATGGTCCTATAGCTTAGGGAAATTAAAATCAAAAAGACACAGCCACCCCAAAGTTTGGGACGGCTCTGTTTACAAGAACCTCGTTTACGGTACAAGTTCAATATCGCAGAAAGTGAGTAATGGATAAAGAAGTTGTGGTACTTACGTACAATGCAATATCACTCAGCAATGAAATCTATGTCATCAGGCCCGTAGCAGCATAATGAGTGGATTCAGGTATGATGATTCTAACTGAAATAAGTCACACAGAAAAAGAAACATCATAAGATATCACTAATACACGGAATGTAAACTTGGCTACACAGGAACTGAATTACAAAACAGAACAGCGTCTCAAATTTAGAAAACCAACTTATGCTTGCTAAGGGGAAAGGTGAGTTGGGGTGCTGCCTAAAACCAGAGATTGAAATGAACACAGATAAAGTTCCTTAAGCCAAATATGGAATAGACAAGAGCTACTCCTTGCTCAACGAAATGGACTCAACACCCGATATTAAACGCCTAAGAATATACCTGACTAGTAAGTATCTTAAAACCTATGGATTGCTATGTCTCCGAAAGAGAATCAAGCGTGTGTACAGGGGCATAAACGCAGCAGTGATAGGATTGGAGAGGTTCGGTGAGCAAATGAAGACCCTTTGAAGTCATATTGCATGGTACCCATTCCACGGGTCTCAACTCTCCAGGTTTAAGGGATTCTTCCTTCAGCTAAAACATGCATGTGGAACCCAGAGTATGATCCACCGTGTGATCGGGAGACGTGTTCAAATATGTCTCAGTTCTCGTCCCCTGGTACTCGGGTGCAACATTCCAGACGCTTTACTAACACTCTCCCGACTTGGAGAGTCAGTGCCTTTAACCTCCTGTTTGGCCCAGTTTGCAATTTCTGTGGAAGATGAACAGGAATAGGGAGAACCAATGAGAGACCAGCTGGAGGTGTCTGGACGGGCAAATTTAACTCTCATTTCCCACCAGGAAGAGGAATTAACCAAAGGCTCAGCATGCCGTGCCGGAACCAGATTAGGGCCTGAAGCAATCCTGCGGTGTTGCGGCCAGCTCACAAGAAAGCGAGTTGAAGAAAGGAGCTCAGGGGCACTGTAATTCACAAACCTGCAGAGTTATAAATGACAGCTCTCGTCCAAAAATATACTGAAGTAAGGCTGCCAAGAGGACTTGAAAGCGGGGCAGAATTGCAGGAAACCGATTTCAGGAGGTAGACTGGAATTGCAGTTAAAGCATAGGAAAAGAGGCAGAACGTCCACAATGATGCACTTGGCCAAAAAGGGCGTATGCGTTTTTTCCTGAATATATTCAGGAAAAAACGCATACGCCCTTTTTGGCCAAACAAGCAAGCTTGCAAAGGAAATCTGCACTACAATGAAGTCTCACTTCCCCCCGGTCAAAAGGGCCATCAGAAAAAAGTGTAAAATCCAGAAGGCAGGACAGGCCATGGAGAACTGGGAGCCTTGTTATGCTGATGGGCGGGATGTAAATTGCCAACAGCCACTCGGGAGAAGTGTATGGTGTTTCCTGAAACATCTAAAAAACAAAGCAACAGAGCCTAGGGCACTTCCACTTATGGTCCTATAGCTTAGGGAAATTAAAATCAAAAAGACACAGCCACCCCAAAGTTTGGGACGGCTCTGTTTACAAGAACCTCGTTTACGGTACAAGTTCAATATCACAGAAAGTGAGTAATGGATAAAGAAGTTGTGGTACTTACGTACAATGCAATATCACTCAGCAATGAAATCTATGTCATCAGGCCCGTAGCAGCATAATGAGTGGATTCAGGTATGATGATTCTAACTGAAATAAGTCACACAGAAAAAGAAACATCATAAGATATCACTAATACACGGAATGTAAACTTGGCTACACAGGAACTGAATTACAAAACAGAACAGCGTCTCAAATTTAGAAAACCAACTTATGCTTGCTAAGGGGAAAGGTGAGTTGGGGTGCTGCCTAAAACCAGAGATTGAAATGAACACAGATAAAGTTCCTTAAGCCAAATATGGAATAGACAAGAGCTACTCCTTGCTCAACGAAATGGACTCAACACCCCATATTAAACGCCTAAGAATGTACCTGACTAGTAAGTATCTTAAAACCTATGGATTGCTATGTCTCCGAAAGAGAATCAAGCGTGTGTACAGGGGCATAAACGCAGCAGTGATAGGATTGGAGAGGTTCGGTGAGCAAATGAAGACCCTTTGAAGTCATATTGCATGGTACCCATTCCACGGGTCTCAACTCTCCAGGTTTAAGGGATTCTTCATTCAGCTAAAACATGCATGTGGAACCCAGAGTATGATCCACCGTGTGATCGGGAGACGTGTTCAAATATGTCTCAGTTCTCGTCCCCTGGTACTCGGGTGCAACATTCCAGACGCTTTACTAACACTCTCCCGACTTGGAGAGTCAGTGCCTTTAAACTCCTGTTTGGCCCAGTTTGCAATTTCTGTGGAAGATGAACAGGAATAGGGAGAACCAATGAGAGACCAGCTGGAGGTGTCTGGACGGGCAAATTTAACTCTCATTTCCCACCAGGAAGAGGAATTAACCAAAGGCTCAGCGTGCCGTGCTGGAACCAGATTAGGGCCTGAAGCAATCCTGCGGTGTTGCGGCCAGCTCACAAGAAAGCGAGTTGAAGAAAGGAGCTCAGGGGCACTGTAATTCACAAACCTGCAGAGTTATAAATGACAGCTCTCGTCCAAAAATATACTGAAGTAAGGCTGCCAAGAGGACTTGAAAGCGGGGCAGAATTGCAGGAAACCGATTTCAGGAGGTAGACTGGAATTGCAGTTAAAGCATAGGAAAAGAGGCAGAACGTCCACAATGATGCACTTGGCCAAAAAGGGCGTATGCGTTTTTTCCTGAATATATTCAGGAAGAAACGCATACGCCCTTTTTGGCCAACCAAGCAAGCTTGCAAAGAAATCTGCACTACAATGAAGTCTCACTTCCCCCCGGTCAAAAGGGTCATCAGAAAAAAGTGTAAAATCCAGAAGGCAGGACAGGCCATGGAGAACTGGGAGCCTTGTTATGCTGATGGGCGGGATGTAAATTGCCAAGAGCCACTCGGGAGAAGTGTATGGTGTTTCCTGAAACATCTAAAAAACAAAGCAACAGAGCCTAGGGCACTTCCACTTATGGTCCTATAGCTTAGGGAAATTAAAATCAAAAAGACACAGCCACCCCAAAGTTTGGGACGGCTCTGTTTACAAGAACCTCGTTTACGGTACAAGTTCAATATCGCAGAAAGTGAGTAATGGATAAAGAAGTTGTGGTACTTACGTACAATGCAATATCACTCAGCAATGAAATCTATGTCATCAGGCCCGTAGCAGCATAATGAGTGGATTCAGGTATGATGATTCTAACTGAAATAAGTCACACAGAAAAAGAAACATCATAAGATATCACTAATACACGGAATGTAAACTTGGCTACACAGGAACTGAATTACAAAACAGAACAGGGTCTCAAATTTAGAAAACCAACTTATGCTTGCTAAGGGGAAAGGTGAGTTGGGGTGCTGCCTAAAACCAGAGATTGAAATGAACACAGATAAAGTTCCTTAAGCCAAATATGGAATAGACAAGAGCTACTCCTTGCTCAACGAAATGGACTCAACACCCGATATTAAACGCCTAAGAATGTACCTGACTAGTAAGTATCTTAAAACCTATGGATTGCTATGTCTCCGAAAGAGAATCAAGCGTGTGTACAGGGACATAAACGCAGCAGTGATAGGATTGGAGAGGTTCGGTGAGCAAATGAAGACCCTTTGAAGTCATATTGCATGGTACCCATTCCACGGGTCTCAACTCTCCAGGTTTAAGGGATTCTTCCTTCAGCTAAAACATGCATGTGGAACCCAGAGTATGATCCACCGTGTGATCGGGAGACGTGTTCAAATATGTCTCAGTTCTCGTCCCCTGGTACTCGGGTGCAACATTCCAGACGCTTTACTAACACTCTCCCGACTTGGAGAGTCAGTGCCTTTAACCTCCTGTTTGGCCCAGTTTGCAATTTCTGCGGAAGATGAACAGGAATAGGGAGAACCAATGAGAGACCAGCTGGAGGTGTCTGGACGGGCAAATTTAACTCTCATTTCCCACCAGGAAGAGGAATTAACCAAAGGCTCAGCGTGCCGTGCCGGAACCAGATTAGGGCCTGAAGCAATCCTGCGGTGTTGCGGCCAGCTCACAAGAAAGCGAGTTGAAGAAAGGAGCTCAGGGGCACTGTAATTCACAAACCTGCAGAGTTATAAATGACAGCTCTCGTCCAAAAATATACTGAAGTAAGGCTGCCAAGAGGACTTGAAAGCGGGGCAGAATTGCAGGAAACCGATTTCAGGAGGTAGACTGGAATTGCAGTTAAAGCATAGGAAAAGAGGCAGAACGTCCACAATGATGCACTTGGCCAAAAAGGGCGTATGCGTTTTCTCCTGAATATATTCAGGAAAAAACGCATACGCCCTTTTTGGCCAACCAAGCAAGCTTGCAAAGGAAATCTGCACTACAATGAAGTCTCACTTCCCCCCGGTCAAAAGGGCCATCTGAAAAAAGTGTAAAATCCAGAAGGCAGGACAGGCCATGGAGAACTGGGAGCCTTGTTATGCTGATGGGCGGGATGTAAATTGCCAAGAGCCACTCGGGAGAAGTGTATGGTGTTTCCTGAAACATCTAAAAAACAAAGCAACAGAGCCTAGGGCACTTCCACTTATGGTCCTATAGCTTAGGGAAATTAAAATCAAAAAGACACAGCCACCCCAAAGTTTGGGACGGCTCTCTTTACAAGAACCTCGTTTACGGTACAAGTTCAATATCACAGAAAGTGAGTAATGGATAAAGAAGTTGTGGTACTTACGTACAATGCAATATCACTCAGCAATGAAATCTATGTCATCACGCCCGTAGCAGCATAATGAGTGGATTCAGGTATGATGATTCTAACTGAAATAAGTCACACAGAAAAAGAAACATCATAAGATATCACTAATACACGGAATGTAAACTTGGCTACACAGGAACTGAATTACAAAACAGAACAGGGTCTCAAATTTAGAAAACCAACTTATGCTTGCTAAGGGGAAAGGTGAGTTGGGGTGCTGCCTAAAACCAGAGATTGAAATGAACACAGATAAAGTTCCTTAAGCCAAATATGGAATAGACAAGAGCTACTCCTTGCTCAACGAAATGGACTCAACACCCCATATTAAACGCCTAAGAATGTACCTGACTTGTAAGTATCTTAAAACCTATGGATTGCTATGTCTCCGAAAGAGAATCAAGCGTGTGTACAGGGGCATAAACGCAGCAGTGATAGGATTGGAGAGGTTCGGTGAGCAAATGAAGACCCTTTGAAGTCATATTGCATGGTACCCATTCCACGGGTCTCAACTCTCCAGGTTTAAGGGATTCTTCCTTCAGCTAAAACATGCATGTGGAACCCAGAGTATGATCCACCGTGTGATCGGGAGACGTGTTCAAATATGTCTCAGTTCTCGTCCCCTGGTACTCGGGTACAACATTCCAGACGCTTTACTAACACTCTCCCGACTTGGAGAGTCAGTGCCTTTAACCTCCTGTTTGGCCCAGTTTGCAATTTCTGCGGAAGATGAACAGGAATAGGGAGAACCAATGAGAGACCAGCTGGAGGTGTCTGGACGGGCAAATTTAACTCTCATTTCCCACCAGGAAGAGGAATTAACCAAAGGCTCAGCGTGCCGTGCCGGAACCAGATCAGGGCCTGAAGCAATCCTGCGGTGTTGCGGCCAGCTCACAAGAAAGCGAGTTGAAGAAAGGAGCTCAGGGGCACTGTAATTCACAAACCTGCAGAGTTATAAATGACAGCTCTCGTCCAAAAATATACTGAAGTAAGGCTGCCAAGAGGACTTGAAAGCGGGGCAGAATTGCAGGAAACCGATTTCAGGAGGTAGACTGGAATTGCAGTTAAAGCATAGGAAAAGAGGCAGAACGTCCACAATGATGCACTTGGCCAAAAAGGGCGTATGCGTTTTTTCCTGAATATATTCAGGAAAAAACGCATACGCCCTTTTTGGCCAACCAAGCAAGCTTGCAAAGGAAATCTGCACTACAATGAAGTCTCACTTCCCCCCGGTCAAAAGGGCCATCAGAAAAAAGTGTAAAATCCAGAAGGCAGGACAGGCCATGGAGAACTGGGAGCCTTGTTATGCTGATGGGCGGGATGTAAATTGCCAAGAGCCACTCGGGAGAAGTGTATGGTGTTTCCTGAAACATCTAAAAAACGAAGCAACAGAGCCTAGGGCACTTCCACTTATGGTCCTATAGCTTAGGGAAATTAAAATCAAAAAGACACAGCCACCCCAAAGTTTGGGACGGCTCTGTTTACAAGAACCTCGTTTACGGTACAAGTTCAATATCGCAGAAAGTGAGTAATGGATAAAGAAGTTGTGGTACTTACGTACAATGCAATATCACTCAGCAATGAAATCTATGTCATCAGGCCCGTAGCAGCATAATGAGTGGATTCAGGTATGATGATTCTAACTGAAATAAGTCACACAGAAAAAGAAACATCATAAGATATCACTAATACACGGAATGTAAACTTGGCTACACAGGAACTGAATTACAAAACAGAACAGCGTCTCAAATTTAGAAAACCAACTTATGCTTGCTAAGGGGAAAGGTGAGTTGGGGTGCTGCCTAAAACCAGAGATTGAAATGAACACAGATAAAGTTCCTTAAGCCAATTATGGAATAGACAAGAGCTACTCCTTGCTCAACGAAATGGACTCAACACCCGATATTAAACGCCTAAGAATGTACCTGACTAGTAAGTATCTTAAAACCTATGGATTGCTATGTCTCCGAAAGAGAATCAAGCGTGTGTACAGGGGCATAAACGCAGCAGTGATAGGATTGGAGAGGTTCGGTGAGCAAATGAAGACCCTTTGAAGTCATATTGCATGGTACCCATTCCACGGGTCTCAACTCTCCAGGTTTAAGGGATTCTTCCTTCAGCTAAAACATGCATGTGGAACCCAGAGTATGATCCACCGTGTGATCGGGAGACGTGTTCAAATATGTCTCAGTTCTCGTCCCCTGGTACTCGGGTGCAACATTCCAGACGCTTTACTAACACTCTCCCGACTTGGAGAGTCAGTGCCTTTAACCTCCTGTTTGGCCCAGTTTGCAATTTCTGTGGAAGATGAACAGGAATAGGGAGAACCAATGAGAGACCAGCTGGAGGTGTCTGGACGGGCAAATTTAACTCTCATTTCCCACCAGGAAGAGGAATTAACCAAAGGCTCAGCGTGCCGTGCCGGAACCAGATTAGGGCCTGAAGCAATCCTGCGGTGTTGCGGCCAGCTCACAAGAAAGCGAGTTGAAGAAAGGAGCTCAGGGGCACTGTAATTCACAAACCTGCAGAGTTATAAATGACAGCTCTCGTCCAAAAATATACTGAAGTAAGGCTGCCAAGAGGACTTGAAAGCGGGGCAGAATTGCAGGAAACCGATTTCAGGAGGTAGACTGGAATTGCAGTTAAAGCATAGGAAAAGAGGCAGAACGTCCACAATGATGCACTTGGCCAAAAAGGGTGTATGCGTTTTTTTCTGAATATATTCAGGAAGAAACGCATACGCCCTTTTTGGCCAACCAAGCAAGCTTGCAAAGGAAATCTGCACTACAATGAAGTCTCACTTCCCCCCGGTCAAAAGGGCCATCTGAAAAAAGTGTAAAATCCAGAAGTCAGGACAGGCCATGGAGAACTGGGAGCCTTGTTATGCTGATGGGCGGGATGTAAATTGCCAAGAGCCACTCGGGAGAAGTGTATGGTGTTTCCTGAAACATCTAAAAAACAAAGCAACAGAGCCTAGGGCACTTCCACTTATGGTCCTATAGCTTAGGGAAATTAAAATCAAAAAGACACAGCCACCCCAAAGTTTGGGACGGCTCTGTTTACAAGAACCTCATTTACGGTACAAGTTCAATATCGCAGAAAGTGAGTAATGGATAAAGAAGTTGTGGTACTTACGTACAATGCAATATCACTCAGCAATGAAATCTATGTCATCAGGCCCGTAGCAGCATAATGAGTGGATTCAGGTATGATGATTCTAACTGAAATAAGTCACACAGAAAAAGAAACATCATAAGATATCACTAATACACGGAATGTAAACTTGGCTACACAGGAACTGAATTACAAAACAGAACAGGGTCTCAAATTTAGAAAACCAACTTATGCTTGCTAAGGGGAAAGGTGAGTTGGGGTGCTGCCTAAAACCAGAGATTGAAATGAACACAGATAAAGTTCCTTAAGCCAAATATGGAATAGACAAGAGCTACTCCTTGCTCAACGAAATGGACTCAACACCCCATATTAAACGCCTAAGAATGTACCTGACTAGTAAGTATCTTAAAACCTATGGATTGCTATGTCTCCGAAAGAGAATCAAGCGTGTGTACAGGGGCATAAACGCAGCAGTGATAGGATTGGAGAGGTTCGGTGAGCAAATGAAGACCCTTTGAAGTCATATTGCATGGTACCCATTCCACGGGTCTCAACTCTCCAGGTTTAAGGGATTCTTCCTTCAGCTAAAACATGCATGTGGAACCCAGAGTATGATCCACCGTGTGATCGGGAGACGTGTTCAAATATGTCTCAGTTCTCGTCCCCTGGTACTCGGGTGCAACATTCCAGACGCTTTACTAACACTCTCCCGACTTGGAGAGTCAGTGCCTTTAACCTCCTGTTTGGCCCAGTTTGCAATTTCTGCGGAAGATGAAGAGGAATAGGGAGAACCAATGAGAGACCAGCTGGAGGTGTCTGGACGGGCAAATTTAACTCTCATTTCCCACCAGGAAGAGGAATTAACCAAAAGCTCAGCGTGCCGTGCCGGAACCAGATTAGGGCCTGAAGCAATCCTGCGGTGTTGCGGCCAGCTCACAAGAAAGCGAGTTGAAGAAAGGAGCTCAGGGGCACTGTAATTCACAAACCTGCAGAGTTATAAATGACAGCTCTCGTCCAAAAATATACTGAAGTAAGGCTGCCAAGAGGACTTGAAAGCGGGGCAGAATTGCAGGAAACCGATTTCAGGAGGTAGACTGGAATTGCAGTTAAAGCATAGGAAAAGAGGCAGAACGTCCACAATGATGCACTTGGCCAAAAAGGGCGTATGCGTTTTTTCCTGAATATATTCAGGAAGAAACGCATACGCCCTTTTTGGCCAACCAAGCAAGCTTGCAAAGGAAATCTGCACTACAATGAAGTCTCACTTCCCCCCGGTCAAAAGGGCCATCTGAAAAAAGTGTAAAATCCAGAAGGCAGGACAGGCCATGGAGAACTGGGAGCCTTGTTATGCTGATGGGCGGGATGTAAATTGCCAAGAGCCACTCGGGAGAAGTGTATGGTGTTTCCTGAAACATCTAAAAAACAAAGCAACAGAGCCTAGGGCACTTCCACTTATGGTCCTATAGCTTAGGGAAATTAAAATCAAAAAGACACAGCCACCCCAAAGTTTGGGACGGCTCTGTTTACAAGAACCTCGTTTACGGTACAAGTTCAATATCGCAGAAAGTGAGTAATGGATAAAGAAGTTGTGGTACTTACGTACAATGCAATATCACTCAGCAATGAAATCTATGTCATCAGGCCCGTAGCAGCATAATGAGTGGATTCAGGTATGATGATTCTAACTGAAATAAGTCACACAGAAAAAGAAACATCATAAGATATCACTAATACACGGAATGTAAACTTGGCTACACAGGAACTGAATTACAAAACAGAACAGCGTCTCAAATTTAGAAAACCAACTTATGCTTGCTAAGGGGAAAGGTGAGTTGGGGTGCTGCCTAAAACCAGAGATTGAAATGAACACAGATAAAGTTCCTTAAGCCAAATATGGAATAGACAAGAGCTACTCCTTGCTCAACGAAATGGACTCAACACCCGATATTAAACGGCTAAGAATATACCTGACTAGTAAGTATCTTAAAACCTATGGATTGCTATGTCTCCGAAAGAGAATCAAGCGTGTGTACAGGGGCATAAACGCAGCAGTGATAGGATTGGAGAGGTTCGGTGAGCAAATGAAGACCCTTTGAAGTCATATTGCATGGTACCCATTCCACGGGTCTCAACTCTCCAGGTTTAAGGGATTCTTCCTTCAGCTAAAACATGCATGTGGAACCCAGAGTATGATCCACCGTGTGATCGGGAGACGTGTTCAAATATGTCTCAGTTCTCGTCCCCTGGTACTCGGGTGCAACATTCCAGACGCTTTACTAACACTCTCCCGACTTGGAGAGTCAGTGCCTTTAACCTCCTGTTTGGCCCAGTTTGCAATTTCTGTGGAAGATGAACAGGAATAGGGAGAACCAATGAGAGACCAGCTGGAGGTGTCTGGACGGGCAAATTTAACTCTCATTTCCCACCAGGAAGAGGAATTAACCAAAGGCTCAGCATGCCGTGCCGGAACCAGATTAGGGCCTGAAGCAATCCTGCAGTGTTGCGGCCAGCTCACAAGAAAGCGAGTTGAAGAAAGGAGCTCAGGGGCACTGTAATTCACAAACCTGCAGAGTTATAAATGACAGCTCTCGTCCAAAAATATACTGAAGTAAGGCTGCCAAGAGGACTTGAAAGCGGGGCAGAATTGCAGGAAACCGATTTCAGGAGGTAGACTGGAATTGCAGTTAAAGCATAGGAAAAGAGGCAGAACGTCCACAATGATGCACTTGGCCAAAAAGGGCGTATGCGTTTTTTCCTGAATATATTCAGGAAAAAACGCATACGCCCTTTTTGGCCAACCAAGCAAGCTTGCAAAGGAAATCTGCACTACAATGAAGTCTCACTTCCCCCCGGTCAAAAGGGCCATCTGAAAAAAGTGTAAAATCCAGAAGTCAGGACAGGCCATGGAGAACTGGGAGCCTTGTTATGCTGATGGGCGGGATGTAAATTGCCAACAGCCACTCGGGAGAAGTGTATGGTGTTTCCTGAAACATCTAAAAAACAAAGCAACAGAGCCTAGGGCACTTCCACTTATGGTCCTATAGCTTAGGGAAATTAAAATCAAAAAGACACAGCCACCCCAAAGTTTGGGACGGCTCTGTTTACAAGAACCTCGTTTACGGTACAAGTTCAATATCGCAGAAAGTGAGTAATGGATAAAGAAGTTGTGGTACTTACGTACAATGCAATATCACTCAGCAATGAAATCTATGTCATCAGGCCCGTAGCAGCATAATGAGTGGATTCAGGTATGATGATTCTAACTGAAATAAGTCACACAGAAAAAGAAACATCATAAGATATCACTAATACACGGAATGTAAACTTGGCTACACAGGAACTGAATTACAAAACAGAACAGGGTCTCAAATTTAGAAAAACATCTTATGCTTGCTAAGGGGAAAGGTGAGTTGGGGTGCTGCCTAAAACCAGAGATTGAAATGAACACAGATAAAGTTCCTTAAGCCAAATATGGAATAGACAAGAGCTACTCCTTGCTCAACGAAATGGACTCAACACCCCATATTAAACGCCTAAGAATGTACCTGACTAGTAAGTATCTTAAAACCTATGGATTGCTATGTCTCCGAAAGAGAATCAAGCGTGTGTACAGGGGCATAAACGCAGCAGTGATAGGATTGGAGAGGTTCGGTGAGCAAATGAAGACCCTTTGAAGTCATATTGCATGGTACCCATTCCACGGGTCTCAACTCTCCAGGTTTAAGGGATTCTTCCTTCAGCTAAAACATGCATGTGGAACCCAGAGTATGATCCACCGTGTGATCGGGAGACGTGTTCAAATATGTCTCAGTTCTCGTCCCCTGGTACTCGGGTGCAACATTCCAGACGCTTTACTAACACTCTCCCGACTTGGAGAGTCAGTGCCTTTAACCTCCTGTTTGGCCCAGTTTGCAATTTCTGCGGAAGATGAACAGGAATAGGGAGAACCAATGAGAGACCAGCTGGAGGTGTCTGGACGGGCAAATTTAACTCTCATTTCCCACCAGGAAGAGGAATTAACCAAAGGCTCAGCGTGCCGTGCCGGAACCAGATTAGGGCCTGAAGCAATCCTGCGGTGTTGCGGCCAGCTCACAAGAAAGCGAGTTGAAGAAAGGAGCTCAGGGGCACTGTAATTCACAAACCTGCAGAGTTATAAATGACAGCTCTCGTCCAAAAATATACTGAAGTAAGGCTGCCAAGAGGACTTGAAAGCGGGGCAGAATTGCAGGAAACCGATTTCAGGAGGTAGACTGGAATTGCAGTTAAAGCATAGGAAAAGAGGCAGAACGTCCACAATGATGCACTTGGCCAAAAAGGGCGTATGCGTTTTTTCCTGAATATATTCAGGAAAAAACGCATACGCCCTTTTTGGCCAACCAAGCAAGCTTGCAAAGGAAATCTGCACTACAATGAAGTCTCACTTCCCCCCGGTCAAAAGGGCCATCTGAAAAAAGTGTAAAATCCAGAAGGCAGGACAGGCCATGGAGAACTGGGAGCCTTGTTATGCTGATGGGCGGGATGTAAATTGGCAACAGCCACTCGGGAGAAGTGTATGGTGTTTCCTGAAACATCTAAAAAACAAAGCAACAGAGCCTAGGGCACTTCCACTTATGGTCCTATAGCTTAGGGAAATTAAAATCAAAAAGACACAGCCACCCCAAAGTTTGGGACGGCTCTGTTTACAAGAACCTCGTTTACGGTACAAGTTCAATATCGCAGAAAGTGAGTAATGGATAAAGAAGTTGTGGTACTTACGTACAATGCAATATCACTCAGCAATGAAATCTATGTCATCAGGCCCGTAGCAGCATAATGAGTGGATTCAGGTATGATGATTCTAACTGAAATAAGTCACACAGAAAAAGAAACATCATAAGATATCACTAATACACGGAATGTAAACTTGGCTACACAGGAACTGAATTACAAAACAGAACAGGGTCTCAAATTTAGAAAACCAACTTATGCTTGCTAAGGGGAAAGGTGAGTTGGGGTGCTGCCTAAAACCAGAGATTGAAATGAACACAGATAAAGTTCCTTAAGCCAAATATGGAATAGACAAGAGCTACTCCTTGCTCAACGAAATGGACTCAACACCCCATATTAAACGCCTAAGAATGTACCTGACTAGTAAGTATCTTAAAACCTATGGATTGCTATGTCTCCGAAAGAGAATCAAGCGTGTGTACAGGGGCATAAACGCAGCAGTGATAGGATTGGAGAGGTTCGGTGAGCAAATGAAGACCCTTTGAAGTCATATTGCATGGTACCCATTCCACGGGTCTCAACTCTCCAGGTTTAAGGGATTCTTCCTTCAGCTAAAACATGCATGTGGAACCCAGAGTATGATCCACCGTGTGATCGGGAGACGTGTTCAAATATGTCTCAGTTCTCGTCCCCTGGTACTCGGGTGCAACATTCCAGACGCTTTACTAACACTCTCCTGACTTGGAGAGTCAGTGCCTTTAACCTCCTGTTTGGCCCAGTTTGCAATTTCTGTGGAAGATGAACAGGAATAGGGAGAACCAATGAGAGACCAGCTGGAGGTGTCTGGACGGGCAAATTTAACTCTCATTTCCCACCAGGAAGAGGAATTAACCAAAGGCTCAGCGTGCCGTGCCGGAACCAGATTAGGGCCTGAAGCAATCCTGCGGTGTTGCGGCCAGCTCACAAGAAAGCGAGTTGAAGAAAGGAGCTCAGGGGCACTGTAATTCACAAACCTGCAGAGTTATAAATGACAGCTCTCGTCCAAAAATATACTGAAGTAAGGCTGCCAAGAGGACTTGAAAGCGGGGCAGAATTGCAGGAAACCGATTTCAGGAGGTAGACTGGAATTGCAGTTAAAGCATAGGAAAAGAGGCAGAACGTCCACAATGATGCACTTGGCCAAAAAGGGTGTATGCGTTTTTTTCTGAATATATTCAGGAAGAAACGCATACGCCCTTTTTGGCCAACCAAGCAAGCTTGCAAAGGAAATCTGCACTACAATGAAGTCTCACTTCCCCCCGGTCAAAAGGGCCATCTGAAAAAAGTGTAAAATCCAGAAGGCAGGACAGGCCATGGAGAACTGGGAGCCTTGTTATGCTGATGGGCGGGATGTAAATTGCCAAGAGCCACTCGGGAGAAGTGTATGGTGTTTCCTGAAACATCTAAAAAACAAAGCAACAGAGCCTAGGGCACTTCCACTTATGGTCCTATAGCTTAGGGAAATTAAAATCAAAAAGACACAGCCACCCCAAAGTTTGGGACGGCTCTGTTTACAAGAACCTCGTTTACGGTACAAGTTCAATATCGCAGAAAGTGAGTAATGGATAAAGAAGTTGTGGTACTTACGTACAATGCAATATCACTCAGCAATGAAATCTATGTCATCAGGCCCGTAGCAGCATAATGAGTGGATTCAGGTATGATGATTCTAACTGAAATAAGTCACACAGAAAAAGAAACATCATAAGATATCACTAATACACGGAATGTAAACTTGGCTACACAGGAACTGAATTACAAAACAGAACAGGGTCTCAAATTTAGAAAACCAACTTATGCTTGCTAAGGGGAAAGGTGAGTTGGGGTGCTGCCTAAAACCAGAGATTGAAATGAACACAGATAAAGTTCCTTAAGCCAAATATGGAATAGACAAGAGCTACTCCTTGCTCAACGAAATGGACTCAACACCCCATATTAAACGCCTAAGAATGTACCTGACTAGTATCTTAAAACCTATGGATTGCTATGTCTCCGAAAGAGAATCAAGCGTGTGTACAGGGGCATAAACGCAGCAGTGATAGGATTGGAGAGGTTCGGTGAGCAAATGAAGACCCTTTGAAGTCATATTGCATGGTACCCATTCCACGGGTCTCAACTCTCCAGGTTTAAGGGATTCTTCCTTCAGCTAAAACATGCATGTGGAACCCAGAGTATGATCCACCGTGTGATCGGGAGACGTGTTCAAATATGTCTCAGTTCTCGTCCCCTGGTACTCGGGTGCAACATTCCAGACGCTTTACTAACACTCTCCCGACTTGGAGAGTCAGTGCCTTTAACCTCCTGTTTGGCCCAGTTTGCAATTTCTGCGGAAGATGAACAGGAATAGGGAGAACCAATGAGAGACCAGCTGGAGGTGTCTGGACGGGCAAATTTAACTCTCATTTCCCACCAGGAAGAGGAATTAACCAAAGGCTCAGCGTGCCGTGCCGGAACCAGATTAGGGCCTGAAGCAATCCTGCGGTGTTGCGGCCAGCTCACAAGAAAGCGAGTTGAAGAAAGGAGCTCAGGGGCACTGTAATTCACAAACCTGCAGAGTTATAAATGACAGCTCTCGTCCAAAAATATACTGAAGTAAGGCTGCCAAGAGGACTTGAAAGCGGGGCAGAATTGCAGGAAACCGATTTCAGGAGGTAGACTGGAATTGCAGTTAAAGCATAGGAAAAGAGGCAGAACATCCACAATGATGCACTTGGCCAAAAAGGGCGTATGCGTTTTTTCCTGAATATATTCAGGAAAAAACGCATACGCCCTTTTTGGCCAACCAAGCAAGCTTGCAAAGGAAATCTGCACTACAATGAAGTCTCACTTCCCCCCGGTCAAAAGGGCCATCAGAAAAAAGTGTAAAATCCAGAAGGCAGGACAGGCCATGGAGAACTGGGAGCCTTGTTATGCTGATGGGCGGGATGTAAATTGCCAACAGCCACTCGGGAGAAGTGTATGGTGTTTCCTGAAACATCTAAAAAACAAAGCAACAGAGCCTAGGGCACTTCCACTTATGGTCCTATAGCTTAGGGAAATTAAAATCAAAAAGACACAGCCACCCCAAAGTTTGGGACGGCTCTGTTTACAAGAACCTCGTTTACGGTACAAGTTCAATATCGCAGAAAGTGAGTAATGGATAAAGAAGTTGTGGTACTTACGTACAATGCAATATCACTCAGCAATGAAATCTATGTCATCAGGCCCGTAGCAGCATAATGAGTGGATTCAGGTATGATGATTCTAACTGAAATAAGTCACACAGAAAAAGAAACATCATAAGATATCACTAATACACGGAATGTAAACTTGGCTACACAGGAACTGAATTACAAAACAGAACAGGGTCTCAAATTTAGAAAACCAACTTATGCTTGCTAAGGGGAAAGGTGAGTTGGGGTGCTGCCTAAAACCAGAGATTGAAATGAACACAGATAAAGTTCCTTAAGCCAAATATGGAATAGACAAGAGCTACTCCTTGCTCAACGAAATGGACTCAACACCCCATATTAAACGCCTAAGAATGTACCTGACTAGTAAGTATCTTAAAACCTATGGATTGCTATGTCTCCGAAAGAGAATCAAGCGTGTGTACAGGGGCATAAACGCAGCAGTGATAGGATTGGAGAGGTTCGGTGAGCAAATGAAGACCCTTTGAAGTCATATTGCATGGTACCCATTCCACGGGTCTCAACTCTCCAGGTTTAAGGGATTCTTCCTTCAGCTAAAACATGCATGTGGAACCCAGAGTATGATCCACCATGTGATCGGGAGACGTGTTCAAATATGTCTCAGTTCTCGTCCCCTGGTACTCGGGTGCAACATTCCAGACGCTTTACTAACACTCTCCCGACTTGGAGAGTCAGTGCCTTTAACCTCCTGTTTGGCCCAGTTTGCAATTTCTGCGGAAGATGAACAGGAATAGGGAGAACCAATGAGAGACCAGCTGGAGGTGTCTGGACGGGCAAATTTAACTCTCATTTCCCACCAGGAAGAGGAATTAACCAAAGGCTCAGCGTGCCGTGCCGGAACCAGATTAGGGCCTGAAGCAATCCTGCGGTGTTGCAGCCAGCTCACAAGAAAGCGAGTTGAAGAAAGGAGCTCAGGGGCACTGTAATTCACAAACCTGCAGAGTTATAAATGACAGCTCTCGTCCAAAAATATACTGAAGTAAGGCTGCCAAGAGGACTTGAAAGCGGGGCAGAATTGCAGGAAACCGATTTCAGGAGGTAGACTGGAATTGCAGTTAAAGCATAGGAAAAGAGGCAGAACGTCCACAATGATGCACTTGGCCAAAAAGGGCGTATGCGTTTTTTCCTGAATATATTCAGGAAAAAACGCATACGCCCTTTTTGGCCAACCAAGCAAGCTTGCAAAGGAAATCTGCACTACAATGAAGTCTCACTTCCCCCCGGTCAAAAGGGCCATCTGAAAAAAGTGTAAAATCCAGAAGGCAGGACAGGCCATGGAGAACTGGGAGCCTTGTTATGCTGATGGGCGGGATGTAAATTGGCAACAGCCACTCGGGAGAAGTGTATGGTGTTTCCTGAAACATCTAAAAAACAAAGCAACAGAGCCTAGGGCACTTCCACTTATGGTCCTATAGCTTAGGGAAATTAAAATCAAAAAGACACAGCCACCCCAAAGTTTGGGACGGCTCTGTTTACAAGAACCTCGTTTACGGTACAAGTTCAATATCGCAGAAAGTGAGTAATGGATAAAGAAGTTGTGGTACTTACGTACAATGCAATATCACTCAGCAATGAAATCTATGTCATCAGGCCCGTAGCAGCATAATGAGTGGATTCAGGTATGATGATTCTAACTGAAATAAGTCACACAGAAAAAGAAACATCATAAGATATCACTAATACACGGAATGTAAACTTGGCTACACAGGAACTGAATTACAAAACAGAACAGGGTCTCAAATTTAGAAAACCAACTTATGCTTGCTAAGGGGAAAGGTGAGTTGGGGTGCTGCCTAAAACCAGAGATTGAAATGAACACAGATAAAGTTCCTTAAGCCAAATATGGAATAGACAAGAGCTACTCCTTGCTCAACGAAATGGACTCAACACCCCATATTAAACGCCTAAGAATGTACCTGACTAGTATCTTAAAACCTATGGATTGCTATGTCTCCGAAAGAGAATCAAGCGTGTGTACAGGGGCATAAACGCAGCAGTGATAGGATTGGAGAGGTTCGGTGAGCAAATGAAGACCCTTTGAAGTCATATTGCATGGTACCCATTCCACGGGTCTCAACTCTCCAGGTTTAAGGGATTCTTCCTTCAGCTAAAACATGCATGTGGAACCCAGAGTATGATCCACCGTGTGATCGGGAGACGTGTTCAAATATGTCTTAGTTCTCGTCCCCTGGTACTCAGGTGCAACATTCCAGACGCTTTACTAACACTCTCCCGACTTGGAGAGTCAGTGCCTTTAACCTCCTGTTTGGCCCAGTTTGCAATTTCTGCGGAAGATGAACAGGAATAGGGAGAACCAATGAGAGACCAGCTGGAGGTGTCTGGACGGGCAAATTTAACTCTCATTTCCCACCAGGAAGAGGAATTAACCAAAGGCTCAGCGTGCCGTGCCGGAACCAGATTAGGGCCTGAAGCAATCCTGCGGTGTTGCGGCCAGCTCACAAGAAAGCGAGTTGAAGAAAGGAGCTCAGGGGCACTGTAATTCACAAACCTGCAGAGTTATAAATGACAGCTCTCGTCCAAAAATATACTGAAGTAAGGCTGCCAAGAGGACTTGAAAGCGGGGCAGAATTGCAGGAAACCGATTTCAGGAGGTAGACTGGAATTGCAGTTAAAGCATAGGAAAAGAGGCAGAACGTCCACAATGATGCACTTGGCCAAAAAGGGCATATGCGTTTTTTCCTGAATATATTCAGGAAAAATCGCATACGCCCTTTTTGGCCAACCAAGCAAGCTTGCAAAGGAAATCTGCACTACAATGAAGTCTCACTTCCCCCCGGTCAAAAGGGCCATCTGAAAAAAGTGTAAAATCCAGAAGGCAGGACAGGCCATGGAGAACTGGGAGCCTTGTTATGCTGATGGGCGGGATGTAAATTGCCAACAGCCACTCGGGAGAAGTGTATGGTGTTTCCTGAAACATCTAAAAAACAAAGCAACAGAGCCTAGGGCACTTCCACTTATGGTCCTATAGCTTAGGGAAATTAAAATCAAAAAGACACAGCCACCCCAAAGTTTGGGACGGCTCTGTTTACAAGAACCTCGTTTACGGTACAAGTTCAATATCGCAGAAAGTGAGTAATGGATAAAGAAGTTGTGGTACTTACGTACAATGCAATATCACTCAGCAATGAAATCTATGTCATCAGGCCCGTAGCAGCATAATGAGTGGATTCAGGTATGATGATTCTAACTGAAATAAGTCACACAGAAAAAGAAACATCATAAGATATCACTAATACACGGAATGTAAACTTGGCTACACAGGAACTGAATTACAAAACAGAACAGGGTCTCAAATTTAGAAAACCAACTTATGCTTGCTAAGGGGAAAGGTGAGTTGGGGTGCTGCCTAAAACCAGAGATTGAAATGAACACAGATAAAGTTCCTTAAGCCAAATATGGAATAGACAAGAGCTACTCCTTGCTCAACGAAATGGACTCAACACCCCATATTAAACGCCTAAGAATGTACCTGACTAGTAAGTATCTTAAAACCTATGGATTGCTATGTCTCCGAAAGAGAATCAAGCGTGTGTACAGGGGCATAAACGCAGCAGTGATAGGATTGGAGAGGTTCGGTGAGCAAATGAAGACCCTTTGAAGTCATATTGCATGGTACCCATTCCACGGGTCTCAACTCTCCAGGTTTAAGGGATTCTTCCTTCAGCTAAAACATGCATGTGGAACCCAGAGTATGATCCACCGTGTGATCGGGAGACGTGTTCAAATATGTCTCAGTTCTCGTCCCCTGGTACTCGGGTGCAACATTCCAGACGCTTTACTAACACTCTCCCGACTTGGAGAGTCAGTGCCTTTAACCTCCTGTTTGGCCCAGTTTGCAATTTCTGTGGAAGATGAACAGGAATAGGGAGAACCAATGAGAGACCAGCTGGAGGTGTCTGGACGGGCAAATTTAACTCTCATTTCCCACCAGGAAGAGGAATTAACCAAAGGCTCAGCGTGCCGTGCCGGAACCAGATTAGGGCCTGAAGCAATCCTGCGGTGTTGCGGCCAGCTCACAAGAAAGCGAGTTGAAGAAAGGAGCTCAGGGACACTGTAATTCACAAACCTGCAGAGTTATAAATGACAGCTCTCGTCCAAAAATATACTGAAGTAAGGCTGCCAAGAGGACTTGAAAGCGGGGCAGAATTGCAGGAAACCGATTTCAGGAGGTAGACTGGAATTGCAGTTAAAGCATAGGAAAAGAGGCAGAACGTCCACAATGATGCACTTGGCCAAAAAGGGCGTATGTGTTTTTTCCTGAATATATTCAGGGAAAAACGCATACGCCCTTTTTGGCCAACCAAGCAAGCTTGCAAAAGAAATCTGCACGACAATGAAGTCTCACTTCCCCCCGGTCAAAAGGGCCATCAGAAAAAAGTGTAAAATCCAGAAGGCAGGACAGGCCATGGAGAACTGGGAGCCTTGTTATGCTGATGGGCGGGATGTAAATTGGCAACAGCCACTCGGGAGAAGTGTATGGTGTTTCCTGAAACATCTAAAAAACAAAGCAACAGAGCCTAGGGCACTTCCACTTATGGTCCTATAGCTTAGGGAAATTAAAATCAAAAAGACACAGCCACCCCAAAGTTTGGGACGGCTCTGTTTACAAGAACCTCGTTTACGGTACAAGTTCAATATCGCAGAAAGTGAGTAATGGATAAAGAAGTTGTGGTACTTACGTACAATGCAATATCACTCAGCAATGAAATCTATGTCATCAGGCCCGTAGCAGCATAATGAGTGGATTCAGGTATGATGATTCTAACTGAAATAAGTCACACAGAAAAAGAAACATCATAAGATATCACTAATACACGGAATGTAAACTTGGCTACACAGGAACTGAATTACAAAACAGAACAGGGTCTCAAATTTAGAAAACCAACTTATGCTTGCTAAGGGGAAAGGTGAGTTGGGGTGCTGCCTAAAACCAGAGATTGAAATGAACACAGATAAAGTTCCTTAAGCCAAATATGGAATAGACAAGAGCTACTCCTTGCTCAACGAAATGGACTCAACACCCCATATTAAACGCCTAAGAATGTACCTGACTAGTAAGTATCTTAAAACCTATGGATTGCTATGTCTCCGAAAGAGAATCAAGCGTGTGTACAGGGGCATAAACGCAGCAGTGATAGGATTGGAGAGGTTCGGTGAGCAAATGAAGACCCTTTGAAGTCATATTGCATGGTACCCATTCCACGGGTCTCAACTCTCCAGGTTTAAGGGATTCTTCCTTCAGCTAAAACATGCATGTGGAACCCAGAGTATGATCCACCGTGTGATCGGGAGACGTGTTCAAATATGTCTCAGTTCTCGTCCCCTGGTACTCGGGTGCAACATTCCAGACGCTTTACTAACACTCTCCCGACTTGGAGAGTCAGTGCCTTTAACCTCCTGTTTGGCCCAGTTTGCAATTTCTGCGGAAGATGAACAGGAATAGGGAGAACCAATGAGAGACCAGCTGGAGGTGTCTGGACAGGCAAATTTAACTCTCATTTCCCACCAGGAAGAGGAATTAACCAAAGGCTCAGCGTGCCGTGCCGGAACCAGATTAGGGCCTGAAGCAATCCTGCGGTGTTGCGGCCAGCTCACAAGAAAGCGAGTTGAAGAAAGGAGCTCAGGGGCACTGTAATTCACAAACCTGCAGAGTTATAAATGACAGCTCTCGTCCAAAAATATACTGAAGTAAGGCTGCCAAGAGGACTTGAAAGCGGGGCAGAATTGCAGGAAACCGATTTCAGGAGGTAGACTGGAATTGCAGTTAAAGCATAGGAAAAGAGGCAGAACGTCCACAATGATGCACTTGGCCAAAAAGGGCGTATGCGTTTTTTCCTGAATATATTCAGGAAAAAACGCATACGCCCTTTTTGGCCAACCAAGCAAGCTTGCAAAGGAAATCTGCACTACAATGAAGTCTCACTTCCCCCCGGTCAAAAGGGCCATCAGAAAAAAGTGTAAAATCCAGAAGGCAGGACAGGCCATGGAGAACTGGGAGCCTTGTTATGCTGATGGGCGGGATGTCAATTGGCAACAGCCACTCGGGAGAAGTGTATGGTGTTTCCTGAAACATCTAAAAAACAAAGCAACAGAGCCTAGGGCACTTCCACTTATGGTCCTATAGCTTAGGGAAATTAAAATCAAAAAGACACAGCCACCCCAAAGTTTGGGACGGCTCTGTTTACAAGAACCTCGTTTACGGTACAAGTTCAATATCGCAGAAAGTGAGTAATGGATAAAGAAGTTGTGGTACTTACGTACAATGCAATATCACTCAGCAATGAAATCTATGTCATCAGGCCCGTAGCAGCATAATGAGTGGATTCAGGTATGATGATTCTAACTGAAATAAGTCACACAGAAAAAGAAACATCATAAGATATCACTAATACACGGAATGTAAACTTGGCTACACAGGAACTGAATTACAAAACAGAACAGGGTCTCAAATTTAGAAAACCAACTTATGCTTGCTAAGGGGAAAGGTGAGTTGGGGTGCTGCCTAAAACCAGAGATTGAAATGAACACAGATAAAGTTCCTTAAGCCAAATATGGAATAGACAAGAGCTACTCCTTGCTCAACGAAATGGACTCAACACCCCATATTAAACGCCTAAGAATGTACCTGACTAGTAAGTATCTTAAAACCTATGGATTGCTATGTCTCCGAAAGAGAATCAAGCGTGTGTACAGGGGCATAAACGCAGCAGTGATAGGATTGGAGAGGTTCGGTGAGCAAATGAAGACCCTTTGAAGTCATATTGCATGGTACCCATTCCACGGGTCTCAACTCTCCAGGTTTAAGGGATTCTTCCTTCAGCTAAAACATGCATGTGGAACCCAGAGTATGATCCACCGTGTGATCGGGAGACGTGTTCAAATATGTCTCAGTTCTCGTCCCCTGGTACTCGGGTGCAACATTCCAGACGCTTTACTAACACTCTCCCGACTTGGAGAGTCAGTGCCTTTAACCTCCTGTTTGGCCCAGTTTGCAATTTCTGTGGAAGATGAACAGGAATAGGGAGAACCAATGAGAGACCAGCTGGAGGTGTCTGGACGGGCAAATTTAACTCTCATTTCCCACCAGGAAGAGGAATTAACCAAAGGCTCAGCGTGCCGTGCCGGAACCAGATTAGGGCCTGAAGCAATCCTGCGGTGTTGCGGCCAGCTCACAAGAAAGCGAGTTGAAGAAAGGAGCTCAGGGACACTGTAATTCACAAACCTGCAGAGTTATAAATGACAGCTCTCGTCCAAAAATATACTGAAGTAAGGCTGCCAAGAGGACTTGAAAGCGGGGCAGAATTGCAGGAAACCGATTTCAGGAGGTAGACTGGAATTGCAGTTAAAGCATAGGAAAAGAGGCAGAACGTCCACAATGATGCACTTGGCCAAAAAGGGCGTATGTGTTTTTTCCTGAATATATTCAGGGAAAAACGCATACGCCCTTTTTGGCCAACCAAGCAAGCTTGCAAAAGAAATCTGCACGACAATGAAGTCTCACTTCCCCCCGGTCAAAAGGGCCATCAGAAAAAAGTGTAAAATCCAGAAGGCAGGACAGGCCATGGAGAACTGGGAGCCTTGTTATGCTGATGGGCGGGATGTAAATTGGCAACAGCCACTCGGGAGAAGTGTATGGTGTTTCCTGAAACATCTAAAAAACAAAGCAACAGAGCCTAGGGCACTTCCACTTATGGTCCTATAGCTTAGGGAAATTAAAATCAAAAAGACACAGCCACCCCAAAGTTTGGGACGGCTCTGTTTACAAGAACCTCGTTTACGGTACAAGTTCAATATCGCAGAAAGTGAGTAATGGATAAAGAAGTTGTGGTACTTACGTACAATGCAATATCACTCAGCAATGAAATCTATGTCATCAGGCCCGTAGCAGCATAATGAGTGGATTCAGGTATGATGATTCTAACTGAAATAAGTCACACAGAAAAAGAAACATCATAAGATATCACTAATACACGGAATGTAAACTTGGCTACACAGGAACTGAATTACAAAACAGAACAGGGTCTCAAATTTAGAAAACCAACTTATGCTTGCTAAGGGGAAAGGTGAGTTGGGGTGCTGCCTAAAACCAGAGATTGAAATGAACACAGATAAAGTTCCTTAAGCCAAATATGGAATAGACAAGAGCTACTCCTTGCTCAACGAAATGGACTCAACACCCCATATTAAACGCCTAAGAATGTACCTGACTAGTAAGTATCTTAAAACCTATGGATTGCTATGTCTCCGAAAGAGAATCAAGCGTGTGTACAGGGGCATAAACGCAGCAGTGATAGGATTGGAGAGGTTCGGTGAGCAAATGAAGACCCTTTGAAGTCATATTGCATGGTACCCATTCCACGGGTCTCAACTCTCCAGGTTTAAGGGATTCTTCCTTCAGCTAAAACATGCATGTGGAACCCAGAGTATGATCCACCGTGTGATCGGGAGACGTGTTCAAATATGTCTCAGTTCTCGTCCCCTGGTACTCGGGTGCAACATTCCAGACGCTTTACTAACACTCTCCCGACTTGGAGAGTCAGTGCCTTTAACCTCCTGTTTGGCCCAGTTTGCAATTTCTGCGGAAGATGAACAGGAATAGGGAGAACCAATGAGAGACCAGCTGGAGGTGTCTGGACGGGCAAATTTAACTCTCATTTCCCACCAGGAAGAGGAATTAACCAAAGGCTCAGCGTGCCGTGCCGGAACCAGATTAGGGCCTGAAGCAATCCTGCGGTGTTGCGGCCAGCTCACAAGAAAGCGAGTTGAAGAAAGGAGCTCAGGGGCACTGTAATTCACAAACCTGCAGAGTTATAAATGACAGCTCTCGTCCAAAAATATACTGAAGTAAGGCTGCCAAGAGGACTTGAAAGCGGGGCAGAATTGCAGGAAACCGATTTCAGGAGGTAGACTGGAATTGCAGTTAAAGCATAGGAAAAGAGGCAGAACGTCCACAATGATGCACTTGGCCAAAAAGGGCGTATGCGTTTTTTCCTGAATATATTCAGGAAAAAACGCATACGCCCTTTTTGGCCAACCAAGCAAGCTTGCAAAGGAAATCTGCACTACAATGAAGTCTCACTTCCCCCCGGTCAAAAGGGCCATCAGAAAAAAGTGTAAAATCCAGAAGGCAGGACAGGCCATGGAGAACTGGGAGCCTTGTTATGCTGATGGGCGGGATGTCAATTGGCAACAGCCACTCGGGAGAAGTGTATGGTGTTTCCTGAAACATCTAAAAAACAAAGCAACAGAGCCTAGGGCACTTCCACTTATGGTCCTATAGCTTAGGGAAATTAAAATCAAAAAGACACAGCCACCCCAAAGTTTGGGACGGCTCTGTTTACAAGAACCTCGTTTACGGTACAAGTTCAATATCGCAGAAAGTGAGTAATGGATAAAGAAGTTGTGGTACTTACGTACAATGCAATATCACTCAGCAATGAAATCTATGTCATCAGGCCCGTAGCAGCATAATGAGTGGATTCAGGTATGATGATTCTAACTGAAATAAGTCACACAGAAAAAGAAACATCATAAGATATCACTAATACACGGAATGTAAACTTGGCTACACAGGAACTGAATTACAAAACAGAACAGGGTCTCAAATTTAGAAAACCAACTTATGCTTGCTAAGGGGAAAGGTGAGTTGGGGTGCTGCCTAAAACCAGAGATTGAAATGAACACAGATAAAGTTCCTTAAGCCAAATATGGAATAGACAAGAGCTACTCCTTGCTCAACGAAATGGACTCAACACCCCATATTAAACACCTAAGAATGTACCTGACTAGTAAGTATCTTAAAACCTATGGATTGCTATGTCTCCGAAAGAGAATCAAGCGTGTGTACAGGGGCATAAACGCAGCAGTGATAGGATTGGAGAGGTTCGGTGAGCAAATGAAGACCCTTTGAAGTCATATTGCATGGTACCCATTCCACGGGTCTCAACTCTCCAGGTTTAAGGGATTCTTCCTTCAGCTAAAACATGCATGTGGAACCCAGAGTATGATCCACCGTGTGATCGGGAGACGTGTTCAAATATGTCTCAGTTCTCGTCCCCTGGTACTCGGGTGCAACATTCCAGACGCTTTACTAACACTCTCCCGACTTGGAGAGTCAGTGCCTTTAACCTCCTGTTTGGCCCAGTTTGCAATTTCTGTGGAAGATGAACAGGAATAGGGAGAACCAATGAGAGACCAGCTGGAGGTGTCTGGACGGGCAAATTTAACTCTCATTTCCCACCAGGAAGAGGAATTAACCAAAGGCTCAGCGTGCCGTGCCGGAACCAGATTAGGGCCTGAAGCAATCCTGCGGTGTTGCGGCCAGCTCACAAGAAAGCGAGTTGAAGAAAGGAGCTCAGGGGCACTGTAATTCACAAACCTGCAGAGTTATAAATGACAGCTCTCGTCCAAAAATATACTGAAGTAAGGCTGCCAAGAGGACTTGAAAGCGGGGCAGAATTGCAGGAAACCGATTTCAGGAGGTAGACTGGAATTGCAGTTAAAGCATAGGAAAAGAGGCAGAACGTCCACAATGATGCACTTGGCCAAAAAGGGCGTATGCGTTTTTTCCTGAATATATTCAGGAAAAAACGCATACGCCCTTTTTGGCCAACCAAGCAAGCTTGCAAAGGAAATCTGCACTACAATGAAGTCTCACTTCCCCCCGGTCAAAAGGGCCATCAGAAAAAAGTGTAAAATCCAGAAGGCAGGACAGGCCATGGAGAACTGGGAGCCTTGTTATGCTGATGGGCGGGATGTAAATTGCCAACAGCCACTCGGGAGAAGTGTATGGTGTTTCCTGAAACATCTAAAAAACAAAGCAACAGAGCCTAGGGCACTTCCACTTATGGTCCTATAGCTTAGGGAAATTAAAATCAAAAAGACACAGCCACCCCAAAGTTTGGGACGGCTCTGTTTACAAGAACCTCGTTTACGGTACAAGTTCAATATCGCAGAAAGTGAGTAATGGATAAAGAAGTTGTGGTACTTACGTACAATGCAATATCACTCAGCAATGAAATCTATGTCATCAGGCCCGTAGCAGCATAATGAGTGGATTCAGGTATGATGATTCTAACTGAAATAAGTCACACAGAAAAAGAAACATCATAAGATATCACTAATACACGGAATGTAAACTTGGCTACACAGGAACTGAATTACAAAACAGAACAGGGTCTCAAATTTAGAAAACCAACTTATGCTTGCTAAGGGGAAAGGTGAGTTGGGGTGCTGCCTAAAACCAGAGATTGAAATGAACACAGATAAAGTTCCTTAAGCCAAATATGGAATAGACAAGAGCTACTCCTTGCTCAACGAAATGGACTCAACACCCCATATTAAACGCCTAAGAATGTACCTGACTAGTAAGTATCTTAAAACCTATGGATTGCTATGTCTCCGAAAGAGAATCAAGCGTGTGTACAGGGGCATAAACGCAGCAGTGATAGGATTGGAGAGGTTCGGTGAGCAAATGAAGACCCTTTGAAGTCATATTGCATGGTACCCATTCCACGGGTCTCAACTCTCCAGGTTTAAGGGATTCTTCCTTCAGCTAAAACATGCATGTGGAACCCAGAGTATGATCCACCGTGTGATCGGGAGACGTGTTCAAATATGTCTCAGTTCGCGTCCCCTGGTACTCGGGTGCAACATTCCAGACGCTTTACTAACACTCTCCCGACTTGGAGAGTCAGTGCCTTTAACCTCCTGTTTGGCCCAGTTTGCAATTTCTGTGGAAGATGAACAGGAATAGGGAGAACCAATGAGAGACCAGCTGGAGGTGTCTGGACGGGCAAATTTAACTCTCATTTCCCACCAGGAAGAGGAATTAACCAAAGGCTCAGCGTGCCGTGCCGGAACCAGATTAGGGCCTGAAGCAATCCTGCGGTGTTGCGGCCAGCTCACAAGAAAGCGAGTTGAAGAAAGGAGCTCAGGGGCACTGTAATTCACAAACCTGCAGAGTTATAAATGACAGCTCTCGTCCAAAAATATACTGAAGTAAGGCTGCCAAGAGGACTTGAAAGCGGGGCAGAATTGCAGGAAACCGATTTCAGGAGGTAGACTGGAATTGCAGTTAAAGCATAGGAAAAGAGGCAGAACGTCCACAATGATGCACTTGGCCAAAAAGGGCGTATGCGTTTTTTCCTGAATATATTCAGGAAAAAACGCATACGCCCTTTTTGGCCAACCAAGCAAGCTTGCAAAGGAAATCTGCACTACAATGAAGTCTCACTTCCCCCCGGTCAAAAGGGCCATCAGAAAAAAGTGTAAAATCCAGAAGGCAGGACAGGCCATGGAGAACTGGGAGCCTTGTTATGCTGATGGGCGGGATGTAAATTGCCAAGAGCCACTCGGGAGAAGTGTATGGTGTTTCCTGAAACATCTAAAAAACAAAGCAACAGAGCCTAGGGCACTTCCACTTATGGTCCTATAGCTTAGGGAAATTAAAATCAAAAAGACACAGCCACCCCAAAGTTTGGGACGGCTCTGTTTACAAGAACCTCGTTTACGGTACAAGTTCAATATCGCAGAAAGTGAGTAATGGATAAAGAAGTTGTGGTACTTACGTACAATGCAATATCACTCAGCAATGAAATCTATGTCATCAGGCCCGTAGCAGCATAATGAGTGGATTCAGGTATGATGATTCTAACTGAAATAAGTCACACAGAAAAAGAAACATCATAAGATATCACTAATACACGGAATGTAAACTTGGCTACACAGGAACTGAATTACAAAACAGAACAGGGTCTCAAATTTAGAAAACCAACTTATGCTTGCTAAGGGGAAAGGTGAGTTGGGGTGCTGCCTAAAACCAGAGATTGAAATGAACACAGATAAAGTTCCTTAAGCCAAATATGGAATAGACAAGAGCTACTCCTTGCTCAACGAAATGGACTCAACACCCCATATTAAACGCCTAAGAATGTACCTGACTAGTAAGTATCTTAAAACCTATGGATTGCTATGTCTCCGAAAGAGAATCAAGCGTGTGTACAGGGGCATAAACGCAGCAGTGATAGGATTGGAGAGGTTCGGTGAGCAAATGAAGACCCTTTGAAGTCATATTGCATGGTACCCATTCCACGGGTCTCAACTCTCCAGGTTTAAGGGATTCTTCCTTCAGCTAAAACATGCATGTGGAACCCAGAGTATGATCCACCGTGTGATCGGGAGACGTGTTCAAATATGTCTCAGTTCTCGTCCCCTGGTACTCGGGTGCAACATTCCAGACGCTTTACTAACACTCTCCCGACTTGGAGAGTCAGTGCCTTTAACCTCCTGTTTGGCCCAGTTTGCAATTTCTGCGGAAGATGAACAGGAATAGGGAGAACCAATGAGAGACCAGCTGGAGGTGTCTGGACGGGCAAATTTAACTCTCATTTCCCACCAGGAAGAGGAATTAACCAAAGGCTCAGCGTGCCGTGCCGGAACCAGATTAGGGCCTGAAGCAATCCTGCGGTGTTGCGGCCAGCTCACAAGAAAGCGAGTTGAAGAAAGGAGCTCAGGGGCACTGTAATTCACAAACCTGCAGAGTTATAAATGACAGCTCTCGTCCAAAAATATACTGAAGTAAGGCTGCCAAGAGGACTTGAAAGCGGGGCAGAATTGCAGGAAACCGATTTCAGGAGGTAGACTGGAATTGCAGTTAAAGCATAGGAAAAGAGGCAGAACGTCCACAATGATGCACTTGGCCAAAAAGGGCGTATGCGTTTTTTCCTGAATATATTCAGGAAAAAACGCATACGCCCTTTTTGGCCAACCAAGCAAGCTTGCAAAGGAAATCTGCACTACAATGAAGTCTCACTTCCCCCCGGTCAAAAGGGCCATCAGAAAAAAGTGTAAAATCCAGAAGGCAGGACAGGCCATGGAGAACTGGGAGCCTTGTTATGCTGATGGGCGGGATGTAAATTGCCAAGAGCCACTCGGGAGAAGTGTATGGTGTTTCCTGAAACATCTAAAAAACAAAGCAACAGAGCCTAGGGCACTTCCACTTATGGTCCTATAGCTTAGGGAAATTAAAATCAAAAAGACACAGCCACCCCAAAGTTTGGGACGGCTCTGTTTACAAGAACCTCGTTTACGGTACAAGTTCAATATCGCAGAAAGTGAGTAATGGATAAAGAAGTTGTGGTACTTACGTACAATGCAATATCACTCAGCAACGAAATCTATGTCATCAGGCCCGTAGCAGCATAATGAGTGGATTCAGGTATGATGATTCTAACTGAAATAAGTCACACAGAAAAAGAAACATCATAAGATATCACTAATACACGGAATGTAAACTTGGCTACACAGGAACTGAATTACAAAACAGAACAGGGTCTCAAATTTAGAAAACCAACTTATGCTTGCTAAGGGGAAAGGTGAGTTGGGGTGCTGCCTAAAACCAGAGATTGAAATGAACACAGATAAAGTTCCTTAAGCCAAATATGGAATAGACAAGAGCTACTCCTTGCTCAACGAAATGGACTCAACACCCCATATTAAACGCCTAAGAATGTACCTGACTAGTAAGTATCTTAAAACCTATGGATTGCTATGTCTCCGAAAGAGAATCAAGCGTGTGTACAGGGGCATAAACGCAGCAGTGATAGGATTGGAGAGGTTCGGTGAGCAAATGAAGACCCTTTGAAGTCATATTGCATGGTACCCATTCCACGGGTCTCAACTCTCCAGGTTTAAGGGATTCTTCCTTCAGCTAAAACATGCATGTGGAACCCAGAGTATGATCCACCGTGTGATCGGGAGACGTGTTCAAATATGTCTCAGTTCTCGTCCCCTGGTACTCGGGTGCAACATTCCAGACGCTTTACTAACACTCTCCCGACTTGGAGAGTCAGTGCCTTTAACCTCCTGTTTGGCCCAGTTTGCAATTTCTGTGGAAGATGAACAGGAATAGGGAGAACCAATGAGAGACCAGCTGGAGGTGTCTGGACGGGCAAATTTAACTCTCATTTCCCACCAGGAAGAGGAATTAACCAAAGGCTCAGCGTGCCGTGCCGGAACCAGATTAGGGCCTGAAGCAATCCTGCGGTGTTGCGGCCAGCTCACAAGAAAGCGAGTTGAAGAAAGGAGCTCAGGGGCACTGTAATTCACAAACCTGCAGAGTTATAAATGACAGCTCTCGTCCAAAAATATACTGAAGTAAGGCTGCCAAGAGGACTTGAAAGCGGGGCAGAATTGCAGGAAACCGATTTCAGGAGGTAGACTGGAATTGCAGTTAAAGCATAGGAAAAGAGGCAGAACGTCCACAATGATGCACTTGGCCAAAAAGGGCGTATGCGTTTTTTCCTGAATATATTCAGGAAAAAACGCATACGCCCTTTTTGGCCAACCAAGCAAGCTTGCAAAGGAAATCTGCACTACAATGAAGTCTCACTTCCCCCCGGTCAAAAGGGCCATCAGAAAAAAGTGTAAAATCCAGAAGGCAGGACAGGCCATGGAGAACTGGGAGCCTTGTTATGCTGATGGGCGGGATGTAAATTGCCAACAGCCACTCGGGAGAAGTGTATGGTGTTTCCTGAAACATCTAAAAAACAAAGCAACAGAGCCTAGGGCACTTCCACTTATGGTCCTATAGCTTAGGGAAATTAAAATCAAAAAGACACAGCCACCCCAAAGTTTGGGACGGCTCTGTTTACAAGAACCTCGTTTACGGTACAAGTTCAATATCGCAGAAAGTGAGTAATGGATAAAGAAGTTGTGGTACTTACGTACAATGCAATATCACTCAGCAATGAAATCTATGTCATCAGGCCCGTAGCAGCATAATGAGTGGATTCAGGTATGATGATTCTAACTGAAATAAGTCACACAGAAAAAGAAACATCATAAGATATCACTAATACACGGAATGTAAACTTGGCTACACAGGAACTGAATTACAAAACAGAACAGGGTCTCAAATTTAGAAAACCAACTTATGCTTGCTAAGGGGAAAGGTGAGTTGGGGTGCTGCCTAAAACCAGAGATTGAAATGAACACAGATAAAGTTCCTTAAGCCAAATATGGAATAGACAAGAGCTACTCCTTGCTCAACGAAATGGACTCAACACCCCATATTAAACGCCTAAGAATGTACCTGACTAGTAAGTATCTTAAAACCTATGGATTGCTATGTCTCCGAAAGAAAATCAAGCGTGTGTACAGGGGCATAAACGCAGCAGTGATAGGATTGGAGAGGTTCGGTGAGCAAATGAAGACCCTTTGAAGTCATATTGCATGGTACCCATTCCACGGGTCTCAACTCTCCAGGTTTAAGGGATTCTTCCTTCAGCTAAAACATGCATGTGGAACCCAGAGTATGATCCACCGTGTGATCGGGAGACGTGTTCAAATATGTCTCAGTTCTCGTCCCCTGGTACTCGGGAGCAACATTCCAGACGCTTTACTAACACTCTCCCGACTTGGAGAGTCAGTGCCTTTAACCTCCTGTTTGGCCCAGTTTGCAATTTCTGCGGAAGATGAACAGGAATAGGGAGAACCAATGAGAGACCAGCTGGAGGTGTCTGGACGGGCAAATTTAACTCTCATTTCCCACCAGGAAGAGGAATTAACCAAAGGCTCAGCGTGCCGTGCCGGAACCAGATTAGGGCCTGAAGCAATCCTGCGGTGTTGCGGCCAGCTCACAAGAAAGCGAGTTGAAGAAAGGAGCTCAGGGGCACTGTAATTCACAAACCTGCAGAGTTATAAATGACAGCTCTCGTCCAAAAATATACTGAAGTAAGGCTGCCAAGAGGACTTGAAAGCGGGGCAGAATTGCAGGAAACCGATTTCAGGAGGTAGACTGGAATTGCAGTTAAAGCATAGGAAAAGAGGCAGAACGTCCACAATGATGCACTTGGCCAAAAAGGGCGTATGCGTTTTTTCCTGAATATATTCAGGAAAAAACGCATACGCCCTTTTTGGCCAACCAAGCAAGCTTGCAAAGGAAATCTGCACTACAATGAAGTCTCACTTCCCCCCGGTCAAAAGGGCCATCAGAAAAAAGTGTAAAATCCAGAAGGCAGGACAGGCCATGGAGAACTGGGAGCCTTGTTATGCTGATGGGCGGGATGTAAATTGCCAACAGCCACTCGGGAGAAGTGTATGGTGTTTCCTGAAACATCTAAAAAACAAAGCAACAGAGCCTAGGGCACTTCCACTTATGGTCCTATAGCTTAGGGAAATTAAAATCAAAAAGACACAGCCACCCCAAAGTTTGAGACGGCTCTGTTTACAAGAACCTCGTTTACGGTACAAGTTCAATATCGCAGAAAGTGAGTAATGGATAAAGAAGTTGTGGTACTTACGTACAATGCAATATCACTCAGCAATGAAATCTATGTCGTCAGGCCCGTAGCAGCATAATGAGTGGATTCAGGTATGATGATTCTAACTGAAATAAGTCACACAGAAAAAGAAACATCATAAGATATCACTAATACACGGAATGTAAACTTGGCTACACAGGAACTGAATTACAAAACAGAACAGGGTCTCAAATTTAGAAAACCAACTTATGCTTGCTAAGGGGAAAGGTGAGTTGGGGTGCTGCCTAAAACCAGAGATTGAAATGAACACAGATAAAGTTCCTTAAGCCAAATATGGAATAGACAAGAGCTACTCCTTGCTCAACGAAATGGACTCAACACCCCATATTAAACGCCTAAGAATGTACCTGACTAGTAAGTATCTTAAAACCTATGGATTGCTATGTCTCCGAAAGAGAATCAAGCGTGTGTACAGGGGCATAAACGCAGCAGTGATAGGATTGGAGATGTTCGGTGAGCAAATGAAGACCCTTTGAAGTCATATTGCATGGTACCCATTCCACGGGTCTCAACTCTCCAGGTTTAAGGGATTCTTCCTTCAGCTAAAACATGCATGTGGAACCCAGAGTATGATCCACCGTGTGATCGGGAGACGTGTTCAAATATGTCTCAGTTCTCGTCCCCTGGTACTCGGGTGCAACATTCCAGACGCTTTACTAACACTCTCCCGACTTGGAGAGTCAGTGCCTTTAACCTCCTGTTTGGCCCAGTTTGCAATTTCTGCGGAAGATGAACAGGAATAGGGAGAACCAATGAGAGACCAGCTGGAGGTGTCTGGACGGGCAAATTTAACTCTCATTTCCCACCAGGAAGAGGAATTAACCAAAGGCTCAGCGTGCCGTGCCGGAACCAGATTAGGGCCTGAAGCAATCCTGCGGTGTTGCGGCCAGCTCACAAGAAAGCGAGTTGAAGAAAGGAGCTCAGGGGCACTGTAATTCACAAACCTGCAGAGTTATAAATGACAGCTCTCGTCCAAAAATATACTGAAGTAAGGCTGCCAAGAGGACTTGAAAGCGGGGCAGAATTGCAGGAAACCGATTTCAGGAGGTAGACTGGAATTGCAGTTAAAGCATAGGAAAAGAGGCAGAACGTCCACAATGATGCACTTGGCCAAAAAGGGCGTATGCGTTTTTTCCTGAATATATTCAGGAAAAAACGCATACGCCCTTTTTGGCCAACCAAGCAAGCTTGCAAAGGAAATCTGCACTACAATGAAGTCTCACTTCCCCCCGGTCAAAAGGGCCATCAGAAAAAAGTGTAAAATCCAGAAGGCAGGACAGGCCATGGAGAACTGGGAGCCTTGTTATGCTGATGGGCGGGATGTAAATTGCCAAGAGCCACTCGGGAGAAGTGTATGGTGTTTCCTGAAACATCTAAAAAACAAAGCAACAGAGCCTAGGGCACTTCCACTTATGGTCCTATAGCTTAGGGAAATTAAAATCAAAAAGACACAGCCACCCCAAAGTTTGGGACGGCTCTGTTTACAAGAACCTCGTTTACGGTACAAGTTCAATATCGCAGAAAGTGAGTAATGGATAAAGAAGTTGTGGTACTTACGTACAATGCAATATCACTCAGCAATGAAATCTATGTCATCAGGCCCGTAGCAGCATAATGAGTGGATTCAGGTATGATGATTCTAACTGAAATAAGTCACACAGAAAAAGAAACATCATAAGATATCACTAATACACGGAATGTAAACTTGGCTACACAGGAACTGAATTACAAAACAGAACAGGGTCTCAAATTTAGAAAACCAACTTATGCTTGCTAAGGGGAAAGGTGAGTTGGGGTGCTGCCTAAAACCAGAGATTGAAATGAACACAGATAAAGTTCCTTAAGCCAAATATGGAATAGACAAGAGCTACTCCTTGCTCAACGAAATGGACTCAACACCCCATATTAAACGCCTAAGAATGTACCTGACTAGTAAGTATCTTAAAACCTATGGATTGCTATGTCTCCGAAAGAGAATCAAGCGTGTGTACAGGGGCATAAACGCAGCAGTGATAGGATTGGAGAGGTTCAGTGAGCAAATGAAGACCCTTTGAAGTCATATTGCATGGTACCCATTCCACGGGTCTCAACTCTCCAGGTTTAAGGGATTCTTCCTTCAGCTAAAACATGCATGTGGAACCCAGAGTATGATCCACCGTGTGATCGGGAGACGTGTTCAAATATGTCTCAGTTCTCGTCCCCTGGTACTCGGGTGCAACATTCCAGACGCTTTACTAACACTCTCCCGACTTGGAGAGTCAGTGCCTTTAACCTCCTGTTTGGCCCAGTTTGCAATTTCTGTGGAAGATGAACAGGAATAGGGAGAACCAATGAGAGACCAGCTGGAGGTGTCTGGACGGGCAAATTTAACTCTCATTTCCCACCAGGAAGAGGAATTAACCAAAGGCTCAGCGTGCCGTGCCGGAACCAGATTAGGGCCTGAAGCAATCCTGCGGTGTTGCGGCCAGCTCACAAGAAAGCGAGTTGAAGAAAGGAGCTCAGGGGCACTGTAATTCACAAACCTGCAGAGTTATAAATGACAGCTCTCGTCCAAAAATATACTGAAGTAAGGCTGCCAAGAGGACTTGAAAGCGGGGCAGAATTGCAGGAAACCGATTTCAGGAGGTAGACTGGAATTGCAGTTAAAGCATAGGAAAAGAGGCAGAACGTCCACAATGATGCACTTGGCCAAAAAGGGCGTATGCGTTTTTTCCTGAATATATTCAGGAAAAAACGCATACGCCCTTTTTGGCCAACCAAGCAAGCTTGCAAAGGAAATCTGCACTACAATGAAGTCTCACTTCCCCCCGGTCAAAAGGGCCATCAGAAAAAAGTGTAAAATCCAGAAGGCAGGACAGGCCATGGAGAACTGGGAGCCTTGTTATGCTGATGGGCGGGATGTAAATTGCCAAGAGCCACTCGGGAGAAGTGTATGGTGTTTCCTGAAACATCTAAAAAACAAAGCAACAGAGCCTAGGGCACTTCCACTTATGGTCCTATAGCTTAGGGAAATTAAAATCAAAAAGACACAGCCACCCCAAAGTTTGGGACGGCTCTGTTTACAAGAACCTCGTTTACGGTACAAGTTCAATATCGCAGAAAGTGAGTAATGGATAAAGAAGTTGTGGTACTTACGTACAATGCAATATCACTCAGCAATGAAATCTATGTCATCAGGCCCGTAGCAGCATAATGAGTGGATTCAGGTATGATGATTCTAACTGAAATAAGTCACACAGAAAAAGAAACATCATAAGATATCACTAATACACGGAATGTAAACTTGGCTACACAGGAACTGAATTACAAAACAGAACAGGGTCTCAAATTTAGAAAACCAACTTATGCTTGCTAAGGGGAAAGGTGAGTTGGGGTGCTGCCTAAAACCAGAGATTGAAATGAACACAGATAAAGTTCCTTAAGCCAAATATGGAATAGACAAGAGCTACTCCTTGCTCAACGAAATGGACTCAACACCCCATATTAAACGCCTAAGAATGTACCTGACTAGTAAGTATCTTAAAACCTATGGATTGCTATGTCTCCGAAAGAGAATCAAGCGTGTGTACAGGGGCATAAACGCAGCAGTGATAGGATTGGAGAGGTTCGGTGAGCAAATGAAGACCCTTTGAAGTCATATTGCATGGTACCCATTCCACGGGTCTCAACTCTCCAGGTTTAAGGGATTCTTCCTTCAGCTAAAACATGCATGTGGAACCCAGAGTATGATCCACCGTGTGATCGGGAGACGTGTTCAAATATGTCTCAGTTCTCGTCCCCTGGTACTCGGGTGCAACATTCCAGACGCTTTACTAACACTCTCCCGACTTGGAGAGTCAGTGCCTTTAACCTCCTGTTTGGCCCAGTTTGCAATTTCTGCGGAAGATGAACAGGAATAGGGAGAACCAATGAGAGACCAGCTGGAGGTGTCTGGACGGGCAAATTTAACTCTCATTTCCCACCAGGAAGAGGAATTAACCAAAGGCTCAGCGTGCCGTGCCGGAACCAGATTAGGGCCTGAAGCAATCCTGCGGTGTTGCGGCCAGCTCACAAGAAAGCGAGTTGAAGAAAGGAGCTCAGGGGCACTGTAATTCACAAACCTGCAGAGTTATAAATGACAGCTCTCGTCCAAAAATATACTGAAGTAAGGCTGCCAAGAGGACTTGAAAGCGGGGCAGAATTGCAGGAAACCGATTTCAGGAGGTAGACTGGAATTGCAGTTAAAGCATAGGAAAAGAGGCAGAACGTCCACAATGATGCACTTGGCCAAAAAGGGCGTATGCGTTTTTTCCTGAATATATTCAGGAAAAAACGCATACGCCCTTTTTGGCCAACCAAGCAAGCTTGCAAAGGAAATCTGCACTACAATGAAGTCTCACTTCCCCCCGGTCAAAAGGGCCATCAGAAAAAAGTGTAAAATCCAGAAGGCAGGACAGGCCATGGAGAACTGGGAGCCTTGTTATGCTGATGGGCGGGATGTAAATTGCCAACAGCCACTCGGGAGAAGTGTATGGTGTTTCCTGAAACATCTAAAAAACAAAGCAACAGAGCCTAGGGCACTTCCACTTATGGTCCTATAGCTTAGGGAAATTAAAATCAAAAAGACACAGCCACCCCAAAGTTTGGGACGGCTCTGTTTACAAGAACCTCGTTTACTGTACAAGTTCAATATCGCAGAAAGTGAGTAATGGATAAAGAAGTTGTGGTACTTACGTACAATGCAATATCACTCAGCAATGAAATCTATGTCGTCAGGCCCGTAGCAGCATAATGAGTGGATTCAGGTATGATGATTCTAACTGAAATAAGTCACACAGAAAAAGAAACATCATAAGATATCACTAATACACGGAATGTAAACTTGGTTACACAGGAACTGAATTACAAAACAGAACAGGGTCTCAAATTTAGAAAACCAACTTATGCTTGCTAAGGGGAAAGGTGAGTTGGGGTGCTGCCTAAAACCAGAGATTGAAATGAACACAGATAAAGTTCCTTAAGCCAAATATGGAATAGACAAGAGCTACTCCTTGCTCAACGAAATGGACTCAACACCCCATATTAAACGCCTAAGAATGTACCTGACTAGTAAGTATCTTAAAACCTATGGATTGCTATGTCTCCGAAAGAGAATCAAGCATGTGTACAGGGGCATAAACGCAGCAGTGATAGGATTGGAGAGGTTCGGTGAGCAAATGAAGACCCTTTGAAGTCATATTGCATGGTACCCATTCCACGGGTCTCAACTCTCCAGGTTTAAGGGATTCTTCCTTCAGCTAAAACATGCATGTGGAACCCAGAGTATGATCCACCGTGTGATCGGGAGACGTGTTCAAATATGTCTCAGTTCTCGTCCCCTGGTACTCGGGTGCAACATTCCAGACGCTTTACTAACACTCTCCCGACTTGGAGAGTCAGTGCCTTTAACCTCCTGTTTGGCCCAGTTTGCAATTTCTGCGGAAGATGAACAGGAATAGGGAGAACCAATGAGAGACCAGCTGGAGGTGTCTGGACGGGCAAATTTAACTCTCATTTCCCACCAGGAAGAGGAATTAACCAAAGGCTCAGCGTGCCGTGCCGGAACCAGATTAGGGCCTGAAGCAATCCTGCGGTGTTGCGGCCAGCTCACAAGAAAGCGAGTTGAAGAAAGGAGCTCAGGGGCACTGTAATTCACAAACCTGCAGAGTTATAAATGACAGCTCTCGTCCAAAAATATACTGAAGTAAGGCTGCCAAGAGGACTTGAAAGTGGGGCAGAATTGCAGGAAACCGATTTCAGGAGGTAGACTGGAATTGCAGTTAAAGCATAGGAAAAGAGGCAGAACGTCCACAATGATGCACTTGGCCAAAAAGGGCGTATGCGTTTTTTCCTGAATATATTCAGGGAAAAACGCATACGCCCTTTTTGGCCAACCAAGCAAGCTTGCAAAGGAAATCTGCACTACAATGAAGTCTCACTTCCCCCCGGTCAAAAGGGCCATCAGAAAAAAGTGTAAAATCCAGAAGGCAGGACAGGCCATGGAGAACTGGGAGCCTTGTTATGCTGATGGGCGGGATGTAAATTGCCAACAGCCACTCGGGAGAAGTGTATGGTGTTTCCTGAAACATCTAAAAAACAAAGCAACAGAGCCTAGGGCACTTCCACTTATGGTCCTATAGCTTAGGGAAATTAAAATCAAAAAGACACAGCCACCCCAAAGTTTGGGACGGCTCTGTTTACAAGAACCTCGTTTACGGTACAAGTTCAATATCGCAGAAAGTGAGTAATGGATAAAGAAGTTGTGGTACTTACGTACAATGCAATATCACTCAGCAATGAAATCTATGTCATCAGGCCCGTAGCAGCATAATGAGTGGATTCAGGTATGATGATTCTAACTGAAATAAGTCACACAGAAAAAGAAACATCATAAGATATCACTAATACACGGAATGTAAACTTGGCTACACAGGAACTGAATTACAAAACAGAACAGGGTCTCAAATTTAGAAAACCAACTTATGCTTGCTAAGGGGAAAGGTGAGTTGGGGTGCTGCCTAAAACCAGAGATTGAAATGAACACAGATAAAGTTCCTTAAGCCAAATATGGAATAGACAAGAGCTACTCCTTGCTCAACGAAATGGACTCAACACCCCATATTAAACGCCTAAGAATGTACCTGACTAGTAAGTATCTTAAAACCTATGGATTGCTATGTCTCCGAAAGAGAATCAAGCGTGTGTACAGGGGCATAAACGCAGCAGTGATAGGATTGGAGAGGTTCGGTGAGCAAATGAAGACCCTTTGAAGTCATATTGCATGGTACCCATTCCACGGGTCTCAACTCTCCAGGTTTAAGGGATTCTTCCTTCAGCTAAAACATGCATGTGGAACCCAGAGTATGATCCACCGTGTGATCGGGAGACGTGTTCAAATATGTCTCAGTTCTCATCCCCTGGTACTCGGGTGCAACATTCCAGACGCTTTACTAACACTCTCCCGACTTGGAGAGTCAGTGCCTTTAACCTCCTGTTTGGCCCAGTTTGCAATTTCTGCGGACGATGAACAGGAATAGGGAGAACCAATGAGAGACCAGCTGGAGGTGTCTGGACGGGCAAATTTAACTCTCATTTCCCACCAGGATGAGGAATTAACCAAAGGCTTAGCGTGCCGTGCCGGAACCAGATTAGGGCCTGAAGCAATCCTGCGGTGTTGCGGCCAGCTCACAAGAAAGCGAGTTGAAGAAAGGAGCTCAGGGGCACTGTAATTCACAAACCTGCAGAGTTATAAATGACAGCTCTCGTCCAAAAATATACTGAAGTAAGGCTGCCAAGAGGACTTGAAAGCGGGGCAGAATTGCAGGAAACCGATTTCAGGAGGTAGACTGGAATTGCAGTTAAAGCATAGGAAAAGAGGCAGAACGTCCACAATGATGCACTTGGCCAAAAAGGGCGTATGCGTTTTTTCCTGAATATATTCAGGAAAAAACGCATACGCCCTTTTTGGCCAACCAAGCAAGCTTGCAAAGGAAATCTGCACTACAATGAAGTCTCACTTCCCCCCGGTCAAAAGGGCCATCAGAAAAAAGTGTAAAATCCAGAAGGCAGGACAGGCCATGGAGAACTGGGAGCCTTGTTATGCTGATGGGCGGGATGTAAATTGCCAACAGCCACTCGGGAGAAGTGTATGGTGTTTCCTGAAACATCTAAAAAACAAAGCAACAGAGCCTAGGGCACTTCCACTTATGGTCCTATAGCTTAGGGAAATTAAAATCAAAAAGACACAGCCACCCCAAAGTTTGGGACGGCTCTGTTTACAAGAACCTCGTTTACGGTACAAGTTCAATATCGCAGAAAGTGAGTAATGGATAAAGAAGTTGTGGTACTTACGTACAATGCAATATCACTCAGCAATGAAATCTATGTCATCAGGCCCGTAGCAGCATAATGAGTGGATTCAGGTATGGTGATTCTAACTGAAATAAGTCACACAGAAAAAGAAACATCATAAGATATCACTAATACACGGAATGTAAACTTGGCTACACAGGAACTGAATTACAAAACAGAACAGGGTCTCAAATTTAGAAAACCAACTTATGCTTGCTAAGGGGAAAGGTGAGTTGGGGTGCTGCCTAAAACCAGAGATTGAAATGAACACAGATAAAGTTCCTTAAGCCAAATATGGAATAGACAAGAGCTACTCCTTGCTCAACGAAATGGACTCAACACCCCATATTAAACGCCTAAGAATGTACCTGACTAGTAAGTATCTTAAAACCTATGGATTGCTATGTCTCCGAAAGAGAATCAAGCGTGTGTACAGGGGCATAAACGCAGCAGTGATAGGATTGGAGAGGTTCGGTGAGCAAATGAAGACCCTTTGAAGTCATATTGCATGGTACCCATTCCACGGGTCTCAACTCTCCAGGTTTAAGGGATTCTTCCTTCAGCTAAAACATGCATGTGGAACCCAGAGTATGATCCACCGTGTGATCGGGAGACGTGTTCAAATATGTCTCAGTTCTCGTCCCCTGGTACTCGGGTGCAACATTCCAGACGCTTTACTAACACTCTCCCGACTTGGAGAGTCAGTGCCTTTAACCTCCTGTTTGGCCCAGTTTGCAATTTCTGCGGAAGATGAACAGGAATAGGGAGAACCAATGAGAGACCAGCTGGAGGTGTCTGGACGGGCAAATTTAACTCTCATTTCCCACCAGGAAGAGGAATTAACCAAAGGCTCAGCGTGCCGTGCCGGAACCAGATTAGGGCCTGAAGCAATCCTGCGGTGTTGCGGCCAGCTCACAAGAAAGCGAGTTGAAGAAAGGAGCTCAGGGGCACTGTAATTCACAAACCTGCAGAGTTATAAATGACAGCTCTCGTCCAAAAATATACTGAAGTAAGGCTGCCAAGAGGACTTGAAAGCGGGGCAGAATTGCAGGAAACCGATTTCAGGAGGTAGACTGGAATTGCAGTTAAAGCATAGGAAAAGAGGCAGAACGTCCACAATGATGCACTTGGCCAAAAAGGGCGTATGCGTTTTTTCCTGAATATATTCAGGAAAAAACGCATACGCCCTTTTTGGCCAACCAAGCAAGCTTGCAAAGGAAATCTGCACTACAATGAAGTCTCACTTCCCCCCGGTCAAAAGGGCCATCAGAAAAAAGTGTAAAATCCAGAAGGCAGGACAGGCCATGGAGAACTGGGAGCCTTGTTATGCTGATGGGCGGGATGTAAATTGCCAAGAGCCACTCGGGAGAAGTGTATGGTGTTTCCTGAAACATCTAAAAAACAAAGCAACAGAGCCTAGGGCACTTCCACTTATGGTCCTATAGCTTAGGGAAATTAAAATCAAAAAGACACAGCCACCCCAAAGTTTGGGACGGCTCTGTTTACAAGAACCTCGTTTACGGTACAAGTTCAATATCGCAGAAAGTGAGTAATGGATAAAGAAGTTGTGGTACTTACGTACAATGCAATATCACTCAGCAATGAAATCTATGTCATCAGGCCCGTAGCAGCATAATGAGTGGATTCAGGTATGATGATTCTAACTGAAATAAGTCACACAGAAAAAGAAACATCATAAGATATCACTAATACACGGAATGTAAACTTGGCTACACAGGAACTGAATTACAAAACAGAACAGGGTCTCAAATTTAGAAAACCAACTTATGCTTGCTAAGGGGAAAGGTGAGTTGGGGTGCTGCCTAAAACCAGAGATTGAAATGAACACAGATAAAGTTCCTTAAGCCAAATATGGAATAGACAAGAGCTACTCCTTGCTCAACGAAATGGACTCAACACCCCATATTAAACGCCTAAGAATGTACCTGACTAGTAAGTATCTTAAAACCTATGGATTGCTATGTCTCCGAAAGAGAATCAAGCGTGTGTACAGGGGCATAAACGCAGCAGTGATAGGATTGGAGAGGTTCGGTGAGCAAATGAAGACCCTTTGAAGTCATATTGCATGGTACCCATTCCACGGGTCTCAACTCTCCAGGTTTAAGGGATTCTTCCTTCAGCTAAAACATGCATGTGGAACCCAGAGTATGATCCACCGTGTGATCGGGAGACGTGTTCAAATATGTCTCAGTTCTCGTCCCCTGGTACTCGGGTGCAACATTCCAGACGCTTTACTAACACTCTCCCGACTTGGAGAGTCAGTGCCTTTAACCTCCTGTTTGGCCCAGTTTGCAATTTCTGCGGACGATGAACAGGAATAGGGAGAACCAATGAGAGACCAGCTGGAGGTGTCTGGACGGGCAAATTTAACTCTCATTTCCCACCAGGAAGAGGAATTAACCAAAGGCTCAGCGTGCCGTGCCGGAACCAGATTAGGGCCTGAAGCAATCCTGCGGTGTTGCGGCCAGCTCACAAGAAAGCGAGTTGAAGAAAGGAGCTCAGGGGCACTGTAATTCACAAACCTGCAGAGTTATAAATGACAGCTATCGTCCAAAAATATACTGAAGTAAGGCTGCCAAGAGGACTTGAAAGCGGGGCAGAATTGCAGGAAACCGATTTCAGGAGGTAGACTGGAATTGCAGTTAAAGCATAGGAAAAGAGGCAGAACGTCCACAATGATGCACTTGGCCAAAAAGGGCGTATGCGTTTTTTCCTGAATATATTCAGGAAAAAACGCATACGCCCTTTTTGGCCAACCAAGCAAGCTTGCAAAGGAAATCTGCACTACAATGAAGTCTCACTTCCCCCCGGTCAAAAGGGCCATCAGAAAAAAGTGTAAAATCCAGAAGGCAGGACAGGCCATGGAGAACTGGGAGCCTTGTTATGCTGATGGGCGGGATGTAAATTGCCAAGAGCCACTCGGGAGAAGTGTATGGTGTTTCCTGAAACATCTAAAAAACAAAGCAACAGAGCCTAGGGCACTTCCACTTATGGTCCTATAGCTTAGGGAAATTAAAATCAAAAAGACACAGCCACCCCAAAGTTTGGGACGGCTCTGTTTACAAGAACCTCGTTTACGGTACAAGTTCAATATCGCAGAAAGTGAGTAATGGATAAAGAAGTTGTGGTACTTACGTACAATGCAATATCACTCAGCAACGAAATCTATGTCATCAGGCCCGTAGCAGCATAATGAGTGGATTCAGGTATGATGATTCTAACTGAAATAAGTCACACAGAAAAAGAAACATCATAAGATATCACTAATACACGGAATGTAAACTTGGCTACACAGGAACTGAATTACAAAACAGAACAGGGTCTCAAATTTAGAAAACCAACTTATGCTTGCTAAGGGGAAAGGTGAGTTGGGGTGCTGCCTAAAACCAGAGATTGAAATGAACACAGATAAAGTTCCTTAAGCCAAATATGGAATAGACAAGAGCTACTCCTTGCTCAACGAAATGGACTCAACACCCCATATTAAACGCCTAAGAATGTACCTGACTAGTAAGTATCTTAAAACCTATGGATTGCTATGTCTCCGAAAGAGAATCAAGCGTGTGTACAGGGGCATAAACGCAGCAGTGATAGGATTGGAGAGGTTCGGTGAGCAAATGAAGACCCTTTGAAGTCATATTGCATGGTACCCATTCCACGGGTCTCAACTCTCCAGGTTTAAGGGATTCTTCCTTCAGCTAAAACATGCATGTGGAACCCAGAGTATGATCCACCGTGTGATCGGGAGACGTGTTCAAATATGTCTCAGTTCGCGTCCCCTGGTACTCGGGTGCAACATTCCAGACGCTTTACTAACACTCTCCCGACTTGGAGAGTCAGTGCCTTTAACCTCCTGTTTGGCCCAGTTTGCAATTTCTGTGGAAGATGAACAGGAATAGGGAGAACCAATGAGAGACCAGCTGGAGGTGTCTGGACGGGCAAATTTAACTCTCATTTCCCACCAGGAAAAGGAATTAACCAAAGGCTCAGCGTGCCGTGCCGGAACCAGATTAGGGCCTGAAGCAATCCTGCGGTGTTGCGGCCAGCTCACAAGAAAGCGAGTTGAAGAAAGGAGCTCAGGGGCACTGTAATTCACAAACCTGCAGAGTTATAAATGACAGCTCTCGTCCAAAAATATACTGAAGTAAGGCTGCCAAGAGGACTTGAAAGCGGGGCAGAATTGCAGGAAACCGATTTCAGGAGGTAGACTGGAATTGCAGTTAAAGCATAGGAAAAGAGGCAGAACGTCCACAATGATGCACTTGGCCAAAAAGGGCGTATGCGTTTTTTCCTGAATATATTCAGGGAAAAACGCATACGCCCTTTTTGGCCAACCAAGCAAGCTTGCAAAGGAAATCTGCACTACAATGAAGTCTCACTTCCCCCCGGTCAAAAGGGCCATCAGAAAAAAGTGTAAAATCCAGAAGGCAGGACAGGCCATGGAGAACTGGGAGCCTTGTTATGCTGATGGGCGGGATGTAAATTGCCAACAGCCACTCGGGAGAAGTGTATGGTGTTTCCTGAAACATCTAAAAAACAAAGCAACAGAGCCTAGGGCACTTCCACTTATGGTCCTATAGCTTAGGGAAATTAAAATCAAAAAGACACAGCCACCCCAAAGTTTGGGACGGCTCTGTTTACAAGAACCTCGTTTACGGTACAAGTTCAATATCGCAGAAAGTGAGTAATGGATAAAGAAGTTGTGGTACTTACGTACAATGCAATATCACTCAGCAATGAAATCTATGTCATCAGGCCCGTAGCAGCATAATGAGTGGATTCAGGTATGGTGATTCTAACTGAAATAAGTCACACAGAAAAAGAAACATCATAAGATATCACTAATACACGGAATGTAAACTTGGCTACACAGGAACTGAATTACAAAACAGAACAGGGTCTCAAATTTAGAAAACCAACTTATGCTTGCTAAGGGGAAAGGTGAGTTGGGGTGCTGCCTAAAACCAGAGATTGAAATGAACACAGATAAAGTTCCTTAAGCCAAATATGGAATAGACAAGAGCTACTCCTTGCTCAACGAAATGGACTCAACACCCCATATTAAACGCCTAAGAATGTACCTGACTAGTAAGTATCTTAAAACCTATGGATTGCTATGTCTCCGAAAGAGAATCAAGCGTGTGTACAGGGGCATAAACGCAGCAGTGATAGGATTGGAGAGGTTCGGTGAGCAAATGAAGACCCTTTGAAGTCATATTGCATGGTACCCATTCCACGGGTCTCAACTCTCCAGGTTTAAGGGATTCTTCCTTCAGCTAAAACATGCATGTGGAACCCAGAGTATGATCCACCGTGTGATCGGGAGACGTGTTCAAATATGTCTCAGTTCTCGTCCCCTGGTACTCGGGAGCAACATTCCAGACGCTTTACTAACACTCTCCCGACTTGGAGAGTCAGTGCCTTTAACCTCCTGTTTGGCCCAGTTTGCAATTTCTGCGGAAGATGAACAGGAATAGGGAGAACCAATGAGAGACCAGCTGGAGGTGTCTGGACGGGCAAATTTAACTCTCATTTCCCACCAGGAAGAGGAATTAACCAAAGGCTCAGCGTGCCGTGCCGGAACCAGATTAGGGCCTGAAGCAATCCTGCGGTGTTGCGGCCAGCTCACAAGAAAGCGAGTTGAAGAAAGGAGCTCAGGGGCACTGTAATTCACAAACCTGCAGAGTTATAAATGACAGCTCTCGTCCAAAAATATACTGAAGTAAGGCTGCCAAGAGGACTTGAAAGCGGGGCAGAATTGCAGGAAACCGATTTCAGGAGGTAGACTGGAATTGCAGTTAAAGCATAGGAAAAGAGGCAGAACGTCCACAATGATGCACTTGGCCAAAAAGGGCGTATGCGTTTTTTCCTGAATATATTCAGGAAAAAACGCATACGCCCTTTTTGGCCAACCAAGCAAGCTTGCAAAGGAAATCTGCACTACAATGAAGTCTCACTTCCCCCCGGTCAAAAGGGCCATCAGAAAAAAGTGTAAAATCCAGAAGGCAGGACAGGCCATGGAGAACTGGGAGCCTTGTTATGCTGATGGGCGGGATGTAAATTGCCAACAGCCACTCGGGAGAAGTGTATGGTGTTTCCTGAAACATCTAAAAAACAAAGCAACAGAGCCTAGGGCACTTCCACTTATGGTCCTATAGCTTAGGGAAATTAAAATCAAAAAGACACAGCCACCCCAAAGTTTGGGACGGCTCTGTTTACAAGAACCTCGTTTACGGTACAAGTTCAATATCGCAGAAAGTGAGTAATGGATAAAGAAGTTGTGGTACTTACGTACAATGCAATATCACTCAGCAATGAAATCTATGTCATCAGGCCCGTAGCAGCATAATGAGTGGATTCAGGTATGATGATTCTAACTGAAATAAGTCACACAGAAAAAGAAACATCATAAGATATCACTAATACACGGAATGTAAACTTGGCTACACAGGAACTGAATTACAAAACAGAACAGGGTCTCAAATTTAGAAAACCAACTTATGCTTGCTAAGGGGAAAGGTGAGTTGGGGTGCTGCCTAAAACCAGAGATTGAAATGAACACAGATAAAGTTCCTTAAGCCAAATATGGAATAGACAAGAGCTACTCCTTGCTCAACGAAATGGACTCAACACCCCATATTAAACGCCTAAGAATGTACCTGACTAGTAAGTATCTTAAAACCTATGGATTGCTATGTCTCCGAAAGAGAATCAAGCGTGTGTACAGGGGCATAAACGCAGCAGTGATAGGATTGGAGAGGTTCGGTGAGCAAATGAAGACCCTTTGAAGTCATATTGCATGGTACCCATTCCACGGGTCTCAACTCTCCAGGTTTAAGGGATTCTTCCTTCAGCTAAAACATGCATGTGGAACCCAGAGTATGATCCACCGTGTGATCGGGAGACGTGTTCAAATATGTCTCAGTTCTCGTCCCCTGGTACTCGGGTGCAACATTCCAGACGCTTTACTAACACTCTCCCGACTTGGAGAGTCAGTGCCTTTAACCTCCTGTTTGGCCCAGTTTGCAATTTCTGCGGAAGATGAACAGGAATAGGGAGAACCAATGAGAGACCAGCTGGAGGTGTCTGGACGGGCAAATTTAACTCTCATTTCCCACCAGGAAGAGGAATTAACCAAAGGCTCAGCGTGCCGTGCCGGAACCAGATTAGGGCCTGAAGCAATCCTGCGGTGTTGCGGCCAGCTCACAAGAAAGCGAGTTGAAGAAAGGAGCTCAGGGGCACTGTAATTCACAAACCTGCAGAGTTATAAATGACAGCTCTCGTCCAAAAATATACTGAAGTAAGGCTGCCAAGAGGACTTGAAAGCGGGGCAGAATTGCAGGAAACCGATTTCAGGAGGTAGACTGGAATTGCAGTTAAAGCATAGGAAAAGAGGCAGAACGTCCACAATGATGCACTTGGCCAAAAAGGGCGTATGCGTTTTTTCTTGAATATATTCAGGGAAAAACGCATACGCCCTTTTTGGCCAACCAAGCAAGCTTGCAAAGGAAATCTGCACTACAATGAAGTCTCACTTCCCCCCGGTCAAAAGGGCCATCAGAAAAAAGTGTAAAATCCAGAAGGCAGGACAGGCCATGGAGAACTGGGAGCCTTGTTATGCTGATGGGCGGGATGTAAATTGCCAAGAGCCACTCGGGAGAAGTGTATGGTGTTTCCTGAAACATCTAAAAAACAAAGCAACAGAGCCTAGGGCACTTCCACTTATGGTCCTATAGCTTAGGGAAATTAAAATCAAAAAGACACAGCCACCCCAAAGTTTGGGACGGCTCTGTTTACAAGAACCTCGTTTACGGTACAAGTTCAATATCGCAGAAAGTGAGTAATGGATAAAGAAGTTGTGGTACTTACGTACAATGCAATATCACTCAGCAATGAAATCTATGTCATCAGGCCCGTAGCAGCATAATGAGTGGATTCAGGTATGATGATTCTAACTGAAATAAGTCACACAGAAAAAGAAACATCATAAGATATCACTAATACACGGAATGTAAACTTGGCTACACAGGAACTGAATTACAAAACAGAACAGGGTCTCAAATTTAGAAAACCAACTTATGCTTGCTAAGGGGAAAGGTGAGTTGGGGTGCTGCCTAAAACCAGAGATTGAAATGAACACAGATAAAGTTCCTTAAGCCAAATATGGAATAGACAAGAGCTACTCCTTGCTCAACGAAATGGACTCAACACCCCATATTAAACGCCTAAGAATGTACCTGACTAGTAAGTATCTTAAAACTTATGGATTGCTATGTCTCCGAAAGAGAATCAAGCGTGTGTACAGGGGCATAAACGCAGCAGTGATAGGATTGGAGAGGTTCGGTGAGCAAATGAAGACCCTTTGAAGTCATATTGCATGGTACCCATTCCACGGGTCTCAACTCTCCAGGTTTAAGGGATTCTTCCTTCAGCTAAAACATGCATGTGGAACCCAGAGTATGATCCACCGTGTGATCGGGAGACGTGTTCAAATATGTCTCAGTTCTCGTCCCCTGGTACTCGGGAGCAACATTCCAGACGCTTTACTAACACTCTCCCGACTTGGAGAGTCAGTGCCTTTAACCTCCTGTTTGGCCCAGTTTGCAATTTCTGCGGAAGATGAACAGGAATAGGGAGAACCAATGAGAGACCAGCTGGAGGTGTCTGGACGGGCAAATTTAACTCTCATTTCCCACCAGGAAGAGGAATTAACCAAAGGCTCAGCGTGCCGTGCCGGAACCAGATTAGGGCCTGAAGCAATCCTGCGGTGTTGCGGCCAGCTCACAAGAAAGCGAGTTGAAGAAAGGAGCTCAGGGGCACTGTAATTCACAAACCTGCAGAGTTATAAATGACAGCTCTCGTCCAAAAATATACTGAAGTAAGGCTGCCAAGAGGACTTGAAAGCGGGGCAGAATTGCAGGAAACCGATTTCAGGAGGTAGACTGGAATTGCAGTTAAAGCATAGGAAAAGAGGCAGAACGTCCACAATGATGCACTTGGCCAAAAAGGGCGTATGCGTTTTTTCCTGAATATATTCAGGAAAAAACGCATACGCCCTTTTTGGCCAACCAAGCAAGCTTGCAAAGGAAATCTGCACTACAATGAAGTCTCACTTCCCCCCGGTCAAAAGGGCCATCAGAAAAAAGTGTAAAATCCAGAAGGCAGGACAGGCCATGGAGAACTGGGAGCCTTGTTATGCTGATGGGCGGGATGTAAATTGCCAACAGCCACTCGGGAGAAGTGTATGGTGTTTCCTGAAACATCTAAAAAACAAAGCAACAGAGCCTAGGGCACTTCCACTTATGGTCCTATAGCTTAGGGAAATTAAAATCAAAAAGACACAGCCACCCCAAAGTTTGGGACGGCTCTGTTTACAAGAACCTCGTTTACGGTACAAGTTCAATATCGCAGAAAGTGAGTAATGGATAAAGAAGTTGTGGTACTTACGTACAATGCAATATCACTCAGCAACGAAATCTATGTCATCAGGCCCGTAGCAGCATAATGAGTGGATTCAGGTATGATGATTCTAACTGAAATAAGTCACACAGAAAAAGAAACATCATAAGATATCACTAATACACGGAATGTAAACTTGGCTACACAGGAACTGAATTACAAAACAGAACAGGGTCTCAAATTTAGAAAACCAACTTATGCTTGCTAAGGGGAAAGGTGAGTTGGGGTGCTGTCTAAAACCAGAGATTGAAATGAACACAGATAAAGTTCCTTAAGCCAAATATGGAATAGACAAGAGCTACTCCTTGCTCAACGAAATGGACTCAACACCCCATATTAAACGCCTAAGAATGTACCTGACTAGTAAGTATCTTAAAACCTATGGATTGCTATGTCTCCGAAAGAGAATCAAGCGTGTGTACAGGGGCATAAACGCAGCAGTGATAGGATTGGAGAGGTTCGGTGAGCAAATGAAGACCCTTTGAAGTCATATTGCATGGTACCCATTCCACGGGTCTCAACTCTCCAGGTTTAAGGGATTCTTCCTTCAGCTAAAACATGCATGTGGAACCCAGAGTATGATCCACCGTGTGATCGGGAGACGTGTTCAAATATGTCTCAGTTCTCGTCCCCTGGTACTCGGGAGCAACATTCCAGACGCTTTACTAACACTCTCCCGACTTGGAGAGTCAGTGCCTTTAACCTCCTGTTTGGCCCAGTTTGCAATTTCTGCGGAAGATGAACAGGAATAGGGAGAACCAATGAGAGACCAGCTGGAGGTGTCTGGACGGGCAAATTTAACTCTCATTTCCCACCAGGAAGAGGAATTAACCAAAGGCTCAGCGTGCCGTGCCGGAACCAGATTAGGGCCTGAAGCAATCCTGCGGTGTTGCGGCCAGCTCACAAGAAAACGAGTTGAAGAAAGGAGCTCAGGGGCACTGTAATTCACAAACCTGCAGAGTTATAAATGACAGCTCTCGTCCAAAAATATACTGAAGTAAGGCTGCCAAGAGGACTTGAAAGCGGGGCAGAATTGCAGGAAACCGATTTCAGGAGGTAGACTGGAATTGCAGTTAAAGCATAGGAAAAGAGGCAGAACGTCCACAATGATGCACTTGGCCAAAAAGGGCGTATGCGTTTTTTCCTGAATATATTCAGGAAAAAACGCATACGCCCTTTTTGGCCAACCAAGCAAGCTTGCAAAGGAAATCTGCACTACAATGAAGTCTCACTTCCCCCCGGTCAAAAGGGCCATCAGAAAAAAGTGTAAAATCCAGAAGGCAGGACAGGCCATGGAGAACTGGGAGCCTTGTTATGCTGATGGGCGGGATGTAAATTGCCAACAGCCACTCGGGAGAAGTGTATGGTGTTTCCTGAAACATCTAAAAAACAAAGCAACAGAGCCTAGGGCACTTCCACTTATGGTCCTATAGCTTAGGGAAATTAAAATCAAAAAGACACAGCCACCCCAAAGTTTGGGACGGCTCTGTTTACAAGAACCTTGTTTACGGTACAAGTTCAATATCGCAGAAAGTGAGTAATGGATAAAGAAGTTGTGGTACTTACGTACAATGCAATATCACTCAGCAATGAAATCTATGTCATCAGGCCCGTAGCAGCATAATGAGTGGATTCAGGTATGATGATTCTAACTGAAATAAGTCACACAGAAAAAGAAACATCATAAGATATCACTAATACACGGAATGTAAACTTGGCTACACAGGAACTGAATTACAAAACAGAACAGGGTCTCAAATTTAGAAAACCAACTTATGCTTGCTAAGGGGAAAGGTGAGTTGGGGTGCTGCCTAAAACCAGAGATTGAAATGAACACAGATAAAGTTCCTTAAGCCAAATATGGAATAGACAAGAGCTACTCCTTGCTCAACGAAATGGACTCAACACCCCATATTAAACGCCTAAGAATGTACCTGACTAGTAAGTATCTTAAAACCTATGGATTGCTATGTCTCCGAAAGAGAATCAAGCGTGTGTACAGGGGCATAAACGCAGCAGTGATAGGATTGGAGAGGTTCGGTGAGCAAATGAAGACCCTTTGAAGTCATATTGCATGGTACCCATTCCACGGGTCTCAACTCTCCAGGTTTAAGGGATTCTTCCTTCAGCTAAAACATGCATGTGGAACCCAGAGTATGATCCACCGTGTGATCGGGAGACGTGTTCAAATATGTCTCAGTTCTCGTCCCCTGGTACTCGGGTGCAACATTCCAGACGCTTTACTAACACTCTCCCGACTTGGAGAGTCAGTGCCTTTAACCTCCTGTTTGGCCCAGTTTGCAATTTCTGCGGAAGATGAACAGGAATAGGGAGAACCAATGAGAGACCAGCTGGAGGTGTCTGGACGGGCAAATTTAACTCTCATTTCCCACCAGGAAGAGGAATTAACCAAAGGCTCAGCGTGCCGTGCCGGAACCAGATTAGGGCCTGAAGCAATCCTGCGGTGTTGCGGCCAGCTCACAAGAAAGCGAGTTGAAGAAAGGAGCTCAGGGGCACTGTAATTCACAAACCTGCAGAGTTATAAATGACAGCTCTCGTCCAAAAATATACTGAAGTAAGGCTGCCAAGAGGACTTGAAAGCGGGGCAGAATTGCAGGAAACCGATTTCAGGAGGTAGACTGGAATTGCAGTTAAAGCATAGGAAAAGAGGCAGAACGTCCACAATGATGCACTTGGCCAAAAAGGGCGTATGCGTTTTTTCCTGAATATATTCAGGAAAAAACGCATACGCCCTTTTTGGCCAACCAAGCAAGCTTGCAAAGGAAATCTGCACTACAATGAAGTCTCACTTCCCCCCGGTCAAAAGGGCCATCAGAAAAAAGTGTAAAATCCAGAAGGCAGGACAGGCCATGGAGAACTGGGAGCCTTGTTATGCTGATGGGCGGGATGTAAATTGCCAAGAGCCACTCGGGAGAAGTGTATGGTGTTTCCTGAAACACCTAAAAAACAAAGCAACAGAGCCTAGGGCACTTCCACTTATGGTCCTATAGCTTAGGGAAATTAAAATCAAAAAGACACAGCCACCCCAAAGTTTGGGACGGCTCTGTTTACAAGAACCTCGTTTACGGTACAAGTTCAATATCGCAGAAAGTGAGTAATGGATAAAGAAGTTGTGGTACTTACGTACAATGCAATATCACTCAGCAACGAAATCTATGTCATCAGGCCCGTAGCAGCATAATGAGTGGATTCAGGTATGATGATTCTAACTGAAATAAGTCACACAGAAAAAGAAACATCATAAGATATCACTAATACACGGAATGTAAACTTGGCTACACAGGAACTGAATTACAAAACAGAACAGGGTCTCAAATTTAGAAAACCAACTTATGCTTGCTAAGGGGAAAGGTGAGTTGGGGTGCTGCCTAAAACCAGAGATTGAAATGAACACAGATAAAGTTCCTTAAGCCAAATATGGAATAGACAAGAGCTACTCCTTGCTCAACGAAATGGACTCAACACCCGATATTAAACGCCTAAGAATGTACCTGACTAGTAAGTATCTTAAAACCTATGGATTGCTATGTCTCCGAAAGAGAATCAAGCGTGTGTACAGGGGCATAAACGCAGCAGTGATAGGATTGGAGAGGTTCGGTGAGCAAATGAAGACCCTTTGAAGTCATATTGCATGGTACCCATTCCACGGGTCTCAACTCTCCAGGTTTAAGGGATTCTTCCTTCAGCTAAAACATGCATGTGGAACCCAGAGTATGATCCACCGTGTGATCGGGAGACGTGTTCAAATATGTCTCAGTTCTCGTCCCCTGGTACTCGGGAGCAACATTCCAGACGCTTTACTAACACTCTCCCGACTTGGAGAGTCAGTGCCTTTAACCTCCTGTTTGGCCCAGTTTGCAATTTCTGCGGAAGATGAACAGAAATAGGGAGAACCAATGAGAGACCAGCTGGAGGTGTCTGGACGGGCAAATTTAACTCTCATTTCCCACCAGGAAGAGGAATTAACCAAAGGCTCAGCGTGCCGTGCCGGAACCAGATTAGGGCCTGAAGCAATCCTGCGGTGTTGCGGCCAGCTCACAAGAAAGCGAGTTGAAGAAAGGAGCTCAGGGGCACTGTAATCCACAAACCTGCAGAGTTATAAATGACAGCTCTCGTCCAAAAATATACTGAAGTAAGGCTGCCAAGAGGACTTGAAAGCGGGGCAGAATTGCAGGAAACCGATTTCAGGAGGTAGACTGGAATTGCAGTTAAAGCATAGGAAAAGAGGCAGAACGTCCACAATGATGCACTTGGCCAAAAAGGGCGTATGCGTTTTTTCCTGAATATATTCAGGAAAAAACGCATACGCCCTTTTTGGCCAACCAAGCAAGCTTGCAAAGGAAATCTGCACTACAATGAAGTCTCACTTCCCCCCGGTCAAAAGGGCCATCAGAAAAAAGTGTAAAATCCAGAAGGCAGGACAGGCCATGGAGAACTGGGAGCCTTGTTATGCTGATGGGCGGGATGTAAATTGCCAACAGCCACTCGGGAGAAGTGTATGGTGTTTCCTGAAACATCTAAAAAACAAAGCAACAGAGCCTAGGGCACTTCCACTTATGGTCCTATAGCTTAGGGAAATTAAAATCAAAAAGACACAGCCACCCCAAAGTTTGGGACGGCTCTGTTTACAAGAACCTCGTTTACGGTACAAGTTCAATATCGCAGAAAGTGAGTAATGGATAAAGAAGTTGTGGTACTTACGTACAATGCAATATCACTCAGCAATGAAATCTATGTCATCAGGCCCGTAGCAGCATAATGAGTGGATTCAGGTATGATGATTCTAACTGAAATAAGTCACACAGAAAAAGAAACATCATAAGATATCACTAATACACGGAATGTAAACTTGGCTACACAGGAACAGAATTACAAAACAGAACAGGGTCTCAAATTTAGAAAACAAACTTATGCTTGCTAAGGGGAAAGGTGAGTTGGGGTGCTGCCTAAAACCAGAGATTGAAATGAACACAGATAAAGTTCCTTAAGCCAAATATGGAATAGACAAGAGCTACTCCTTGCTCAACGAAATGGACTCAACACCCCATATTAAACGCCTAAGAATGTACCTGACTAGTAAGTATCTTAAAACCTATGGATTGCTATGTCTCCGAAAGAGAATCAAGCGTGTGTACAGGGGCATAAACGCAGCAGTGATAGGATTGGAGAGGTTCGGTGAGCAAATGAAGACCCTTTGAAGTCATATTGCATGGTACCCATTCCACGGGTCTCAACTCTCCAGGTTTAAGGGATTCTTCCTTCAGCTAAAACATGCATGTGGAACCCAGAGTATGATCCACCGTGTGATCGGGAGACGTGTTCAAATATGTCTCAGTTCTCGTCCCCTGGTACTCGGGAGCAACATTCCAGACGCTTTACTAACACTCTCCCGACTTGGAGAGTCAGTGCCTTTAACCTCCTGTTTGGCCCAGTTTGCAATTTCTGCGGAAGATGAACAGGAATAGGGAGAACCAATGAGAGACCAGCTGGAGGTGTCTGGACGGGCAAATTTAACTCTCATTTCCCACCAGGAAGAGGAATTAACCAAAGGCTCAGCGTGCCGTGCCGGAACCAGATTAGGGCCTGAAGCAATCCTGCGGTGTTGCGGCCAGCTCACAAGAAAGCGAGTTGAAGAAAGGAGCTCAGGGGCACTGTAATTCACAAACCTGCAGAGTTATAAATGACAGCTCTCGTCCAAAAATATACTGAAGTAAGGCTGCCAAGAGGACTTGAAAGCGGGGCAGAATTGCAGGAAACCGATTTCAGGAGGTAGACTGGAATTGCAGTTAAAGCATAGGAAAAGAGGCAGAACGTCCACAATGATGCACTTGGCCAAAAAGGGCGTATGCGTTTTTTCCTGAATATATTCAGGAAAAAACGCATACGCCCTTTTTGGCCAACCAAGCAAGCTTGCAAAGGAAATCTGCACTACAATGAAGTCTCACTTCCCCCCGGTCAAAAGGGCCATCAGAAAAAAGTGTAAAATCCAGAAGGCAGGACAGGCCATGGAGAACTGGGAGCCTTGTTATGCTGATGGGCGGGATGTAAATTGCCAACAGCCACTCGGGAGAAGTGTATGGTGTTTCCTGAAACATCTAAAAAACAAAGCAACAGAGCCTAGGGCACTTCCACTTATGGTCCTATAGCTTAGGGAAATTAAAATCAAAAAGACACAGCCACCCCAAAGTTTGGGACGGCTCTGTTTACAAGAACCTCGTTTACGGTACAAGTTCAATATCGCAGAAAGTGAGTAATGGATAAAGAAGTTGTGGTACTTACGTACAATGCAATATCACTCAGCAACGAAATCTATGTCATCAGGCCCGTAGCAGCATAATGAGTGGATTCAGGTATGATGATTCTAACTGAAATAAGTCACACAGAAAAAGAAACATCATAAGATATCACTAATACACGGAATGTAAACTTGGCTACACAGGAACTGAATTACAAAACAGAACAGGGTCTCAAATTTAGAAAACCAACTTATGCTTGCTAAGGGGAAAGGTGAGTTGGGGTGCTGCCTAAAACCAGAGATTGAAATGAACACAGATAAAGTTCCTTAAGCCAAATATGGAATAGACAAGAGCTACTCCTTGCTCAACGAAATGGACTCAACACCCCATATTAAACGCCTAAGAATGTACCTGACTAGTAAGTATCTTAAAACCTATGGATTGCTATGTCTCCGAAAGAGAATCAAGCGTGTGTACAGGGGCATAAACGCAGCAGTGATAGGATTGGAGAGGTTCGGTGAGCAAATGAAGACCCTTTGAAGTCATATTGCATGGTACCCATTCCACGGGTCTCAACTCTCCAGGTTTAAGGGATTCTTCCTTCAGCTAAAACATGCATGTGGAACCCAGAGTATGATCCACCGTGTGATCGGGAGACGTGTTCAAATATGTCTCAGTTCTCGTCCCCTGGTACTCGGGAGCAACATTCCAGACGCTTTACTAACACTCTCCCGACTTGGAGAGTCAGTGCCTTTAACCTCCTGTTTGGCCCAGTTTGCAATTTCTGCGGAAGATGAACAGGAATAGGGAGAACCAATGAGAGACCAGCTGGAGGTGTCTGGACGGGCAAATTTAACTCTCATTTCCCACCAGGAAGAGGAATTAACCAAAGGCTCAGCGTGCCGTGCCGGAACCAGATTAGGGCCTGAAGCAATCCTGCGGTGTTGCGGCCAGCTCACAAGAAAGCGAGTTGAAGAAAGGAGCTCAGGGGCACTGTAATTCACAAACCTGCAGAGTTATAAATGACAGCTCTCGTCCAAAAATATACTGAAGTAAGGCTGCCAAGAGGACTTGAAAGCGGGGCAGAATTGCAGGAAACCGATTTCAGGAGGTAGACTGGAATTGCAGTTAAAGCATAGGAAAAGAGGCAGAACGTCCACAATGATGCACTTGGCCAAAAAGGGCGTATGCGTTTTTTCCTGAATATATTCAGGAAAAAACGCATACGCCCTTTTTGGCCAACCAAGCAAGCTTGCAAAGGAAATCTGCACTACAATGAAGTCTCACTTCCCCCCGGTCAAAAGGGCCATCAGAAAAAAGTGTAAAATCCAGAAGGCAGGACAGGCCATGGAGAACTGGGAGCCTTGTTATGCTGATGGGCGGGATGTAAATTGCCAACAGCCACTCGGGAGAAGTGTATGGTGTTTCCTGAAACATCTAAAAAACAAAGCAACAGAGCCTAGGGCACTTCCACTTATGGTCCTATAGCTTAGGGAAATTAAAATAAAAAAGACACAGCCACCCCAAAGTTTGGGACGGCTCTGTTTACAAGAACCTCGTTTACGGTACAAGTTCAATATCGCAGAAAGTGAGTAATGGATAAAGAAGTTGTGGTACTTACGTACAATGCAATATCACTCAGCAATGAAATCTATGTCATCAGGCCCGTAGCAGCATAATGAGTGGATTCAGGTATGATGATTCTAACTGAAATAAGTCACACAGAAAAAGAAACATCATAAGATATCACTAATACACGGAATGTAAACTTGGCTACACAGGAACTGAATTACAAAACAGAACAGGGTCTCAAATTTAGAAAACCAACTTATGCTTGCTAAGGGGAAAGGTGAGTTGGGGTGCTGCCTAAAACCAGAGATTGAAATGAACACAGATAAAGTTCCTTAAGCCAAATATGGAATAGACAAGAGCTACTCCTTGCTCAACGAAATGGACTCAACACCCCATATTAAACGCCTAAGAATGTACCTGACTAGTAAGTATCTTAAAACCTATGGATTGCTATGTCTCCGAAAGAGAATCAAGCGTGTGTACAGGGGCATAAACGCAGCAGTGATAGGATTGGAGAGGTTCGGTGAGCAAATGAAGACCCTTTGAAGTCATATTGCATGGTACCCATTCCACGGGTCTCAACTCTCCAGGTTTAAGGGATTCTTCCTTCAGCTAAAACATGCATGTGGAACCCAGAGTATGATCCACCGTGTGATCGGGAGACGTGTTCAAATATGTCTCAGTTCTCGTCCCCTGGTACTCGGGTGCAACATTCCAGACGCTTTACTAACACTCTCCCGACTTGGAGAGTCAGTGCCTTTAACCTCCTGTTTGGCCCAGTTTGCAATTTCTGCGGAAGATGAACAGGAATAGGGAGAACCAATGAGAGACCAGCTGGAGGTGTCTGGACGGGCAAATTTAACTCTCATTTCCCACCAGGAAGAGGAATTAACCAAAGGCTCAGCGTGCCGTGCCGGAACCAGATTAGGGCCTGAAGCAATCCTGCGGTGTTGCGGCCAGCTCACAAGAAAGCGAGTTGAAGAAAGGAGCTCAGGGGCACTGTAATTCACAAACCTGCAGAGTTATAAATGACAGCTCTCGTCCAAAAATATACTGAAGTAAGGCTGCCAAGAGGACTTGAAAGCGGGGCAGAATTGCAGGAAACCGATTTCAGGAGGTAGACTGGAATTGCAGTTAAAGCATAGGAAAAGAGGCAGAACGTCCACAATGATGCACTTGGCCAAAAAGGGCGTATGCGTTTTTTCCTGAATATATTCAGGAAAAAACGCATACGCCCTTTTTGGCCAACCAAGCAAGCTTGCAAATGAAATCTGCACTACAATGAAGTCTCACTTCCCCCCGGTCAAAAGGGCCATCAGAAAAAAGTGTAAAATCCAGAAGGCAGGACAGGCCATGGAGAACTGGGAGCCTTGTTATGCTGATGGGCGGGATGTAAATTGCCAAGAGCCACTCGGGAGAAGTGTATGGTGTTTCCTGAAACACCTAAAAAACAAAGCAACAGAGCCTAGGGCACTTCCACTTATGGTCCTATAGCTTAGGGAAATTAAAATCAAAAAGACACAGCCACCCCAAAGTTTGGGACGGCTCTGTTTACAAGAACCTCGTTTACGGTACAAGTTCAATATCGCAGAAAGTGAGTAATGGATAAAGAAGTTGTGGTACTTACGTACAATGCAATATCACTCAGCAACGAAATCTATGTCATCAGGCCCGTAGCAGCATAATGAGTGGATTCAGGTATGATGATTCTAACTGAAATAAGTCACACAGAAAAAGAAACATCATAAGATATCACTAATACACGGAATGTAAACTTGGCTACACAGGAACTGAATTACAAAACAGAACAGGGTCTCAAATTTAGAAAACCAACTTATGCTTGCTAAGGGGAAAGGTGAGTTGGGGTGCTGCCTAAAACCAGAGATTGAAATGAACACAGATAAAGTTCCTTAAGCCAAATATGGAATAGACAAGAGCTACTCCTTGCTCAACGAAATGGACTCAACACCCGATATTAAACGCCTAAGAATGTACCTGACTAGTAAGTATCTTAAAACCTATGGATTGCTATGTCTCCGAAAGAGAATCAAGCGTGTGTACAGGGGCATAAACGCAGCAGTGATAGGATTGGAGAGGTTCGGTGAGCAAATGAAGACCCTTTGAAGTCATATTGCATGGTACCCATTCCACGGGTCTCAACTCTCCAGGTTTAAGGGATTCTTCCTTCAGCTAAAACATGCATGTGGAACCCAGAGTATGATCCACCGTGTGATCGGGAGACGTGTTCAAATATGTCTCAGTTCTCGTCCCCTGGTACTCGGGAGCAACATTCCAGACGCTTTACTAACACTCTCCCGACTTGGAGAGTCAGTGCCTTTAACCTCCTGTTTGGCCCAGTTTGCAATTTCTGCGGAAGATGAACAGAAATAGGGAGAACCAATGAGAGACCAGCTGGAGGTGTCTGGACGGGCAAATTTAACTCTCATTTCCCACCAGGAAGAGGAATTAACCAAAGGCTCAGCGTGCCGTGCCGGAACCAGATTAGGGCCTGAAGCAATCCTGCGGTGTTGCGGCCAGCTCACAAGAAAGCGAGTTGAAGAAAGGAGCTCAGGGGCACTGTAATCCACAAACCTGCAGAGTTATAAATGACAGCTCTCGTCCAAAAATATACTGAAGTAAGGCTGCCAAGAGGACTTGAAAGCGGGGCAGAATTGCAGGAAACCGATTTCAGGAGGTAGACTGGAATTGCAGTTAAAGCATAGGAAAAGAGGCAGAACGTCCACAATGATGCACTTGGCCAAAAAGGGCGTATGCGTTTTTTCCTGAATATATTCAGGAAAAAACGCATACGCCCTTTTTGGCCAACCAAGCAAGCTTGCAAAGGAAATCTGCACTACAATGAAGTCTCACTTCCCCCCGGTCAAAAGGGCCATCAGAAAAAAGTGTAAAATCCAGAAGGCAGGACAGGCCATGGAGAACTGGGAGCCTTGTTATGCTGATGGGCGGGATGTAAATTGCCAACAGCCACTCGGGAGAAGTGTATGGTGTTTCCTGAAACATCTAAAAAACAAAGCAACAGAGCCTAGGGCACTTCCACTTATGGTCCTATAGCTTAGGGAAATTAAAATCAAAAAGACACAGCCACCCCAAAGTTTGGGACGGCTCTGTTTACAAGAACCTCGTTTACGGTACAAGTTCAATATCGCAGAAAGTGAGTAATGGATAAAGAAGTTGTGGTACTTACGTACAATGCAATATCACTCAGCAATGAAATCTATGTCATCAGGCCCGTAGCAGCATAATGAGTGGATTCAGGTATGATGATTCTAACTGAAATAAGTCACACAGAAAAAGAAACATCATAAGATATCACTAATACACGGAATGTAAACTTGGCTACACAGGAACAGAATTACAAAACAGAACAGGGTCTCAAATTTAGAAAACAAACTTATGCTTGCTAAGGGGAAAGGTGAGTTGGGGTGCTGCCTAAAACCAGAGATTGAAATGAACACAGATAAAGTTCCTTAAGCCAAATATGGAATAGACAAGAGCTACTCCTTGCTCAACGAAATGGACTCAACACCCCATATTAAACGCCTAAGAATGTACCTGACTAGTAAGTATCTTAAAACCTATGGATTGCTATGTCTCCGAAAGAGAATCAAGCGTGTGTACAGGGGCATAAACGCAGCAGTGATAGGATTGGAGAGGTTCGGTGAGCAAATGAAGACCCTTTGAAGTCATATTGCATGGTACCCATTCCACGGGTCTCAACTCTCCAGGTTTAAGGGATTCTTCCTTCAGCTAAAACATGCATGTGGAACCCAGAGTATGATCCACCGTGTGATCGGGAGACGTGTTCAAATATGTCTCAGTTCTCGTCCCCTGGTACTCGGGAGCAACATTCCAGACGCTTTACTAACACTCTCCCGACTTGGAGAGTCAGTGCCTTTAACCTCCTGTTTGGCCCAGTTTGCAATTTCTGCGGAAGATGAACAGGAATAGGGAGAACCAATGAGAGACCAGCTGGAGGTGTCTGGACGGGCAAATTTAACTCTCATTTCCCACCAGGAAGAGGAATTAACCAAAGGCTCAGCGTGCCGTGCCGGAACCAGATTAGGGCCTGAAGCAATCCTGCGGTGTTGCGGCCAGCTCACAAGAAAGCGAGTTGAAGAAAGGAGCTCAGGGGCACTGTAATTCACAAACCTGCAGAGTTATAAATGACAGCTCTCGTCCAAAAATATACTGAAGTAAGGCTGCCAAGAGGACTTGAAAGCGGGGCAGAATTGCAGGAAACCGATTTCAGGAGGTAGACTGGAATTGCAGTTAAAGCATAGGAAAAGAGGCAGAACGTCCACAATGATGCACTTGGCCAAAAAGGGCGTATGCGTTTTTTCCTGAATATATTCAGGAAAAAACGCATACGCCCTTTTTGGCCAACCAAGCAAGCTTGCAAAGGAAATCTGCACTACAATGAAGTCTCACTTCCCCCCGGTCAAAAGGGCCATCAGAAAAAAGTGTAAAATCCAGAAGGCAGGACAGGCCATGGAGAACTGGGAGCCTTGTTATGCTGATGGGCGGGATGTAAATTGCCAAGAGCCACTCGGGAGAAGTGTATGGTGTTTCCTGAAACATCTAAAAAACAAAGCAACAGAGCCTAGGGCACTTCCACTTATGGTCCTATAGCTTAGGGAAATTAAAATCAAAAAGACACAGCCACCCCAAAGTTTGGGACGGCTCTGTTTACAAGAACCTCGTTTACGGTACAAGTTCAATATCGCAGAAAGTGAGTAATGGATAAAGAAGTTGTGGTACTTACGTACAATGCAATATCACTCAGCAACGAAATCTATGTCATCAGGCCCGTAGCAGCATAATGAGTGGATTCAGGTATGATGATTCTAACTGAAATAAGTCACACAGAAAAAGAAACATCATAAGATATCACTAATACACGGAATGTAAACTTGGCTACACAGGAACTGAATTACAAAACAGAACAGGGTCTCAAATTTAGAAAACCAACTTATGCTTGCTAAGGGGAAAGGTGAGTTGGGGTGCTGCCTAAAACCAGAGATTGAAATGAACACAGATAAAGTTCCTTAAGCCAAATATGGAATAGACAAGAGCTACTCCTTGCTCAACGAAATGGACTCAACACCCCATATTAAACGCCTAAGAATGTACCTGACTAGTAAGTATCTTAAAACCTATGGATTGCTATGTCTCCGAAAGAGAATCAAGCGTGTGTACAGGGGCATAAACGCAGCAGTGATAGGATTGGAGAGGTTCGGTGAGCAAATGAAGACCCTTTGAAGTCATATTGCATGGTACCCATTCCACGGGTCTCAACTCTCCAGGTTTAAGGGATTCTTCCTTCAGCTAAAACATGCATGTGGAACCCAGAGTATGATCCACCGTGTGATCGGGAGACGTGTTCAAATATGTCTCAGTTCTCGTCCCCTGGTACTCGGGAGCAACATTCCAGACGCTTTACTAACACTCTCCCGACTTGGAGAGTCAGTGCCTTTAACCTCCTGTTTGGCCCAGTTTGCAATTTCTGCGGAAGATGAACAGGAATAGGGAGAACCAATGAGAGACCAGCTGGAGGTGTCTGGACGGGCAAATTTAACTCTCATTTCCCACCAGGAAGAGGAATTAACCAAAGGCTCAGCGTGCCGTGCCGGAACCAGATTAGGGCCTGAAGCAATCCTGCGGTGTTGCGGCCAGCTCACAAGAAAGCGAGTTGAAGAAAGGAGCTCAGGGGCACTGTAATTCACAAACCTGCAGAGTTATAAATGACAGCTCTCGTCCAAAAATATACTGAAGTAAGGCTGCCAAGAGGACTTGAAAGCGGGGCAGAATTGCAGGAAACCGATTTCAGGAGGTAGACTGGAATTGCAGTTAAAGCATAGGAAAAGAGGCAGAACGTCCACAATGATGCACTTGGCCAAAAAGGGCGTATGCGTTTTTTCCTGAATATATTCAGGAAAAAACGCATACGCCCTTTTTGGCCAACCAAGCAAGCTTGCAAAGGAAATCTGCACTACAATGAAGTCTCACTTCCCCCCGGTCAAAAGGGCCATCAGAAAAAAGTGTAAAATCCAGAAGGCAGGAGAGGCCATGGAGAACTGGGAGCCTTGTTATGCTGATGGGCGGGATGTAAATTGCCAACAGCCACTCGGGAGAAGTGTATGGTGTTTCCTGAAACATCTAAAAAACAAAGCAACAGAGCCTAGGGCACTTCCACTTATGGTCCTATAGCTTAGGGAAATTAAAATCAAAAAGACACAGCCACCCCAAAGTTTGGGACGGCTCTGTTTACAAGAACCTCGTTTACGGTACAAGTTCAATATCGCAGAAAGTGAGTAATGGATAAAGAAGTTGTGGTACTTACGTACAATGCAATATCACTCAGCAATGAAATCTATGTCATCAGGCCCGTAGCAGCATAATGAGTGGATTCAGGTATGATGATTCTAACTGAAATAAGTCACACAGAAAAAGAAACATCATAAGATATCACTAATACACGGAATGTAAACTTGGCTACACAGGAACTGAATTACAAAACAGAACAGGGTCTCAAATTTAGAAAACCAACTTATGCTTGCTAAGGGGAAAGGTGAGTTGGGGTGCTGCCTAAAACCAGAGATTGAAATGAACACAGATAAAGTTCCTTAAGCCAAATATGGAATAGACAAGAGCTACTCCTTGCTCAACGAAATGGACTCAACACCCCATATTAAACGCCTAAGAATGTACCTGACTAGTAAGTATCTTAAAACCTATGGATTGCTATGTCTCCGAAAGAGAATCAAGCGTGTGTACAGGGGCATAAACGCAGCAGTGATAGGATTGGAGAGGTTCAGTGAGCAAATGAAGACCCTTTGAAGTCATATTGCATGGTACCCATTCCACGGGTCTCAACTCTCCAGGTTTAAGGGATTCTTCCTTCAGCTAAAACATGCATGTGGAACCCAGAGTATGATCCACCGTGTGATCGGGAGACGTGTTCAAATATGTCTCAGTTCTCGTCCCCTGGTACTCGGGAGCAACATTCCAGACGCTTTACTAACACTCTCCCGACTTGGAGAGTCAGTGCCTTTAACCTCCTGTTTGGCCCAGTTTGCAATTTCTGCGGAAGATGAACAGGAATAGGGAGAACCAATGAGAGACCAGCTGGAGGTGTCTGGACGGGCAAATTTAACTCTCATTTCCCACCAGGAAGAGGAATTAACCAAAGGCTCAGCGTGCCGTGCCGGAACCAGATTAGGGCCTGAAGCAATCCTGCGGTGTTGCGGCCAGCTCACAAGAAAGCGAGTTGAAGAAAGGAGCTCAGGGGCACTGTAATTCACAAACCTGCAGAGTTATAAATGACAGCTCTCGTCCAAAAATATACTGAAGTAAGGCTGCCAAGAGGACTTGAAAGCGGGGCAGAATTGCAGGAAACCGATTTCAGGAGGTAGACTGGAATTGCAGTTAAAGCATAGGAAAAGAGGCAGAACGTCCACAATGATGCACTTGGCCAAAAAGGGCGTATGCGTTTTTTCCTGAATATATTCAGGAAAAAACGCATACGCCCTTTTTGGCCAACCAAGCAAGCTTGCAAAGGAAATCTGCACTACAATGAAGTCTCACTTCCCCCCGGTCAAAAGGGCCATCTGAAAAAAGTGTAAAATCCAGGAGGCAGGACAGGCCATGGAGAACTGGGAGCCTTGTTATGCTGATGGGCGGGATGTAAATTGCCAAGAGCCACTCGGGAGAAGTGTATGGTGTTTCCTGAAACATCTAAAAAACAAAGCAACAGAGCCTAGGGCACTTCCACTTATGGTCCTATAGCTTAGGGAAATTAAAATCAAAAAGACACAGCCACCCCAAAGTTTGGGACGGCTCTGTTTACAAGAACCTCGTTTACGGTACAAGTTCAATATCGCAGAAAGTGAGTAATGGATAAAGAAGTTGTGGTACTTACGTACAATGCAATATCACTCAGCAACGAAATCTATGTCATCAGGCCCGTAGCAGCATAATGAGTGGATTCAGGTATGATGATTCTAACTGAAATAAGTCACACAGAAAAAGAAACATCATAAGATATCACTAATACACGGAATGTAAACTTGGCTACACAGGAACTGAATTACAAAACAGAACAGGGTCTCAAATTTAGAAAACCAACTTATGCTTGCTAAGGGGAAAGGTGAGTTGGGGTGCTGCCTAAAACCAGAGATTGAAATGAACACAGATAAAGTTCCTTAAGCCAAATATGGAATAGACAAGAGCTACTCCTTGCTCAACGAAATGGACTCAACACCCCATATTAAACGCCTAAGAATGTACCTGACTAGTAAGTATCTTAAAACCTATGGATTGCTATGTCTCCGAAAGAGAATCAAGCGTGTGTACAGGGGCATAAACGCAGCAGTGATAGGATTGGAGAGGTTCGGTGAGCAAATGAAGACCCTTTGAAGTCATATTGCATGGTACCCATTCCACGGGTCTCAACTCTCCAGGTTTAAGGGATTCTTCCTTCAGCTAAAACATGCATGTGGAACCCAGAGTATGATCCACCGTGTGATCGGGAGACGTGTTCAAATATGTCTCAGTTCTCGTCCCCTGGTACTCGGGTGCAACATTCCAGACGCTTTACTAACACTCTCCCGACTTGGAGAGTCAGTGCCTTTAACCTCCTGTTTGGCCCAGTTTGCAATTTCTGCGGAAGATGAACAGGAATAGGGAGAACCAATGAGAGACCAGCTGGAGGTGTCTGGACGGGCAAATTTAACTCTCATTTCCCACCAGGAAGAGGAATTAACCAAAGGCTCAGCGTGCCGTGCCGGAACCAGATTAGGGCCTGAAGCAATCCTGCGGTGTTGCGGCCAGCTCACAAGAAAGCGAGTTGAAGAAAGGAGCTCAGGGGCACTGTAATTCACAAACCTGCAGAGTTATAAATGACAGCTCTCGTCCAAAAATATACTGAAGTAAGCCTGCCAAGAGGACTTGAAAGCGGGGCAGAATTGCAGGAAACCGATTTCAGGAGGTAGACTGGAATTGCAGTTAAAGCATAGGAAAAGAGGCAGAACGTCCACAATGATGCACTTGGCCAAAAAGGGCGTATGCGTTTTTTCCTGAATATATTCAGGAAAAAACGCATACGCCCTTTTTGGCCAACCAAGCAAGCTTGCAAAGGAAATCTGCACTACAATGAAGTCTCACTTCCCCCCGGTCAAAAGGGCCATCTGAAAAAAGTGTAAAATCCAGAAGGCAGGACAGGCCATGGAGAACTGGGAGCCTTGTTATGCTGATGGGCGGGATGTAAATTGCCAAGAGCCACTCGGGAGAAGTGTATGGTGTTTCCTGAAACATCTAAAAAACAAAGCAACAGAGCCTAGGGCACTTCCACTTATGGTCCTATAGCTTAGGGAAATTAAAATCAAAAAGACACAGCCACCCCAAAGTTTGGGACGGCTCTGTTTACAAGAACCTCGTTTACGGTACAAGTTCAATATCGCAGAAAGTGAGTAATGGATAAAGAAGTTGTGGTACTTACGTACAATGCAATATCACTCAGCAACGAAATCTATGTCATCAGGCCCGTAGCAGCATAATGAGTGGATTCAGGTATGATGATTCTAACTGAAATAAGTCACACAGAAAAAGAAACATCATAAGATATCACTAATACACGGAATGTAAACTTGGCTACACAGGAACTGAATTACAAAACAGAACAGGGTCTCAAATTTAGAAAACCAACTTATGCTTGCTAAGGGGAAAGGTGAGTTGGGGTGCTGCCTAAAACCAGAGATTGAAATGAACACAGATAAAGTTCCTTAAGCCAAATATGGAATAGACAAGAGCTACTCCTTGCTCAACGAAATGGACTCAACACCCCATATTAAACGCCTAAGAATGTACCTGACTAGTAAGTATCTTAAAACCTATGGATTGCTATGTCTCCGAAAGAGAATCAAGCGTGTGTACAGGGGCATAAACGCAGCAGTGATAGGATTGGAGAGGTTCGGTGAGCAAATGAAGACCCTTTGAAGTCATATTGCATGGTACCCATTCCACGGGTCTCAACTCTCCAGGTTTAAGGGATTCTTCCTTCAGCTAAAACATGCATGTGGAACCCAGAGTATGATCCACCGTGTGATCGGGAGACGTGTTCAAATATGTCTCAGTTCTCGTCCCCTGGTACTCGGGTGCAACATTCCAGACGCTTTACTAACACTCTCCCGACTTGGAGAGTCAGTGCCTTTAACCTCCTGTTTGGCCCAGTTTGCAATTTCTGCGGAAGATGAACAGGAATAGGGAGAACCAATGAGAGACCAGCTGGAGGTGTCTGGACGGGCAAATTTAACTCTCATTTCCCACCAGGAAGAGGAATTAACCAAAGGCTCAGCGTGCCGTGCCGGAACCAGATTAGGGCCTGAAGCAATCCTGCGGTGTTGCGGCCAGCTCACAAGAAAGCGAGTTGAAGAAAGGAGCTCAGGGGCACTGTAATTCACAAACCTGCAGAGTTATAAATGACAGCTCTCGTCCAAAAATATACTGAAGTAAGCCTGCCAAGAGGACTTGAAAGCGGGGCAGAATTGCAGGAAACCGATTTCAGGAGGTAGACTGGAATTGCAGTTAAAGCATAGGAAAAGAGGCAGAACGTCCACAATGATGCACTTGGCCAAAAAGGGCGTATGCGTTTTTTCCTGAATATATTCAGGAAAAAACGCATACGCCCTTTTTGGCCAACCAAGCAAGCTTGCAAAGGAAATCTGCACTACAATGAAGTCTCACTTCCCCCCGGTCAAAAGGGCCATCTGAAAAAAGTGTAAAATCCAGAAGGCAGGACAGGCCATGGAGAACTGGGAGCCTTGTTATGCTGATGGGCGGGATGTAAATTGCCAACAGCCACTCGGGAGAAGTGTATGGTGTTTCCTGAAACATCTAAAAAACAAAGCAACAGAGCCTAGGGCACTTCCACTTATGGTCCTATAGCTTAGGGAAATTAAAATCAAAAAGACACAGCCACCCCAAAGTTTGGGACGGCTCTGTTTACAAGAACCTCGTTTACGGTACAAGTTCAATATCGCAGAAAGTGAGTAATGGATAAAGAAGTTGTGGTACTTACGTACAATGCAATATCACTCAGCAACGAAATCTATGTCATCAGGCCCGTAGCAGCATAATGAGTGGATTCAGGTATGATGATTCTAACTGAAATAAGTCACACAGAAAAAGAAACATCATAAGATATCACTAATACACGGAATGTAAACTTGGCTACACAGGAACTGAATTACAAAACAGAACAGGGTCTCAAATTTAGAAAACCAACTTATGCTTGCTAAGGGGAAAGGTGAGTTGGGGTGCTGCCTAAAACCAGAGATTGAAATGAACACAGATAAAGTTCCTTAAGCCAAATATGGAATAGACAAGAGCTACTCCTTGCTCAACGAAATGGACTCAACACCCCATATTAAACGCCTAAGAATGTACCTGACTAGTAAGTATCTTAAAACCTATGGATTGCTATGTCTCCGAAAGAGAATCAAGCGTGTGTACAGGGGCATAAACGCAGCAGTGATAGGATTGGAGAGGTTCGGTGAGCAAATGAAGACCCTTTGAAGTCATATTGCATGGTACCCATTCCACGGGTCTCAACTCTCCAGGTTTAAGGGATTCTTCCTTCAGCTAAAACATGCATGTGGAACCCAGAGTATGATCCACCGTGTGATCGGGAGACGTGTTCAAATATGTCTCAGTTCTCGTCCCCTGGTACTCGGGTGCAACATTCCAGACGCTTTACTAACACTCTCCCGACTTGGAGAGTCAGTGCCTTTAACCTCCTGTTTGGCCCAGTTTGCAATTTCTGCGGAAGATGAACAGGAATAGGGAGAACCAATGAGAGACCAGCTGGAGGTGTCTGGACGGGCAAATTTAACTCTCATTTCCCACCAGGAAGAGGAATTAACCAAAGGCTCAGCGTGCCGTGCCGGAACCAGATTAGGGCCTGAAGCAATCCTGCGGTGTTGCGGCCAGCTCACAAGAAAGCGAGTTGAAGAAAGGAGCTCAGGGGCACTGTAATTCACAAACCTGCAGAGTTATAAATGACAGCTCTCGTCCAAAAATATACTGAAGTAAGGCTGCCAAGAGGACTTGAAAGCGGGGCAGAATTGCAGGAAACCGATTTCAGGAGGTAGACTGGAATTGCAGTTAAAGCATAGGAAAAGAGGCAGAACGTCCACAATGATGCACTTGGCCAAAAAGGGCGTATGCGTTTTTTCCTGAATATATTCAGGAAAAAACGCATACGCCCTTTTTGGCCAACCAAGCAAGCTTGCAAAGGAAATCTGCACTACAATGAAGTCTCACTTCCCCCCGGTCAAAAGGGCCATCTGAAAAAAGTGTAGAATCCAGAAGGCAGGACAGGCCATGGAGAACTGGGAGCCTTGTTATGCTGATGGGCGGGATGTAAATTGGCAACAGCCACTCGGGAGAAGTGTATGGTGTTTCCTGAAACATCTAAAAAACAAAGCAACAGAGCCTAGGGCACTTCCACTTATGGTCCTATAGCTTAGGGAAATTAAAATCAAAAAGACACAGCCACCCCAAAGTTTGGGACGGCTCTGTTTACAAGAACCTCGTTTACGGTACAAGTTCAATATCGCAGAAAGTGAGTAATGGATAAAGAAGTTGTGGTACTTACGTACAATGCAATATCACTCAGCAATGAAATCTATGTCATCAGGCCCGTAGCAGCATAATGAGTGGATTCAGGTATGATGATTCTAACTGAAATAAGTCACACAGAAAAAGAAACATCATAAGATATCACTAATACACGGAATGTAAACTTGGCTACACAGGAACTGAATTACAAAACAGAACAGGGTCTCAAATTTAGAAAACCAACTTATGCTTGCTAAGGGGAAAGGTGAGTTGGGGTGCTGCCTAAAACCAGAGATTGAAATGAACACAGATAAAGTTCCTTAAGCCAAATATGGAATAGACAAGAGCTACTCCTTGCTCAACGAAATGGACTCAACACCCCATATTAAACGCCTAAGAATGTACCTGACTAGTATCTTAAAACCTATGGATTGCTATGTCTCCGAAAGAGAATCAAGCGTGTGTACAGGGGCATAAACGCAGCAGTGATAGGATTGGAGAGGTTCGGTGAGCAAATGAAGACCCTTTGAAGTCATATTGCATGGTACCCATTCCACGGGTCTCAACTCTCCAGGTTTAAGGGATTCTTCCTTCAGCTAAAACATGCATGTGGAACCCAGAGTATGATCCACCGTGTGATCGGGAGACGTGTTCAAATATGTCTCAGTTCTCGTCCCCTGGTACTCGGGTGCAACATTCCAGACGCTTTACTAACACTCTCCCGACTTGGAGAGTCAGTGCCTTTAACCTCCTGTTTGGCCCAGTTTGCAATTTCTGCGGAAGATGAACAGGAATAGGGAGAACCAATGAGAGACCAGCTGGAGGTGTCTGGACGGGCAAATTTAACTCTCATTTCCCACCAGGAAGAGGAATTAACCAAAGGCTCAGCGTGCCGTGCCGGAACCAGATTAGGGCCTGAAGCAATCCTGCGGTGTTGCGGCCAGCTCACAAGAAAGCGAGTTGAAGAAAGGAGCTCAGGGGCACTGTAATTCACAAACCTGCAGAGTTATAAATGACAGCTCTCGTCCAAAAATATACTGAAGTAAGGCTGCCAAGAGGACTTGAAAGCGGGGCAGAATTGCAGGAAACCGATTTCAGGAGGTAGACTGGAATTGCAGTTAAAGCATAGGAAAAGAGGCAGAACGTCCACAATGATGCACTTGGCCAAAAAGGGCGTATGCGTTTTTTCCTGAATATATTCAGGAAAAAACGCATACGCCCTTTTTGGCCAACCAAGCAAGCTTGCAAAGGAAATCTGCACTACAATGAAGTCTCACTTCCCCCCGGTCAAAAGGGCCATCTGAAAAAAGTGTAAAATCCAGGAGGCAGGACAGGCCATGGAGAACTGGGAGCCTTGTTATGCTGATGGGCGGGATGTAAATTGCCAAGAGCCACTCGGGAGAAGTGTATGGTGTTTCCTGAAACATCTAAAAAACAAAGCAACAGAGCCTAGGGCACTTCCACTTATGGTCCTATAGCTTAGGGAAATTAAAATCAAAAAGACACAGCCACCCCAAAGTTTGGGACGGCTCTGTTTACAAGAACCTCGTTTACGGTACAAGTTCAATATCGCAGAAAGTGAGTAATGGATAAAGAAGTTGTGGTACTTACGTACAATGCAATATCACTCAGCAACGAAATCTATGTCATCAGGCCCGTAGCAGCATAATGAGTGGATTCAGGTATGATGATTCTAACTGAAATAAGTCACACAGAAAAAGAAACATCATAAGATATCACTAATACACGGAATGTAAACTTGGCTACACAGGAACTGAATTACAAAACAGAACAGGGTCTCAAATTTAGAAAACCAACTTATGCTTGCTAAGGGGAAAGGTGAGTTGGGGTGCTGCCTAAAACCAGAGATTGAAATGAACACAGATAAAGTTCCTTAAGCCAAATATGGAATAGACAAGAGCTACTCCTTGCTCAACGAAATGGACTCAACACCCCATATTAAACGCCTAAGAATGTACCTGACTAGTAAGTATCTTAAAACCTATGGATTGCTATGTCTCCGAAAGAGAATCAAGCGTGTGTACAGGGGCATAAACGCAGCAGTGATAGGATTGGAGAGGTTCGGTGAGCAAATGAAGACCCTTTGAAGTCATATTGCATGGTACCCATTCCACGGGTCTCAACTCTCCAGGTTTAAGGGATTCTTCCTTCAGCTAAAACATGCATGTGGAACCCAGAGTATGATCCACCGTGTGATCGGGAGACGTGTTCAAATATGTCTCAGTTCTCGTCCCCTGGTACTCGGGTGCAACATTCCAGACGCTTTACTAACACTCTCCCGACTTGGAGAGTCAGTGCCTTTAACCTCCTGTTTGGCCCAGTTTGCAATTTCTGCGGAAGATGAACAGGAATAGGGAGAACCAATGAGAGACCAGCTGGAGGTGTCTGGACGGGCAAATTTAACTCTCATTTCCCACCAGGAAGAGGAATTAACCAAAGGCTCAGCGTGCCGTGCCGGAACCAGATTAGGGCCTGAAGCAATCCTGCGGTGTTGCGGCCAGCTCACAAGAAAGCGAGTTGAAGAAAGGAGCTCAGGGGCACTGTAATTCACAAACCTGCAGAGTTATAAATGACAGCTCTCGTCCAAAAATATACTGAAGTAAGGCTGCCAAGAGGACTTGAAAGCGGGGCAGAATTGCAGGAAACCGATTTCAGGAGGTAGACTGGAATTGCAGTTAAAGCATAGGAAAAGAGGCAGAACGTCCACAATGATGCACTTGGCCAAAAAGGGCGTATGCGTTTTTTCCTGAATATATTCAGGAAAAAACGCATACGCCCTTTTTGGCCAACCAAGCAAGCTTGCAAAGGAAATCTGCACTACAATGAAGTCTCACTTCCCCCCGGTCAAAAGGGCCATCTGAAAAAAGTGTAAAATCCAGAAGGCAGGACAGGCCATGGAGAACTGGGAGCCTTGTTATGCTGATGGGCGGGATGTAAATTGCCAAGAGCCACTCGGGAGAAGTGTATGGTGTTTCCTGAAACATCTAAAAAACAAAGCAACAGAGCCTAGGGCACTTCCACTTATGGTCCTATAGCTTAGGGAAATTAAAATCAAAAAGACACAGCCACCCCAAAGTTTGGGACGGCTCTGTTTACAAGAACCTCGTTTACGGTACAAGTTCAATATCGCAGAAAGTGAGTAATGGATAAAGAAGTTGTGGTACTTACGTACAATGCAATATCACTCAGCAACGAAATCTATGTCATCAGGCCCGTAGCAGCATAATGAGTGGATTCAGGTATGATGATTCTAACTGAAATAAGTCACACAGAAAAAGAAACATCATAAGATATCACTAATACACGGAATGTAAACTTGGCTACACAGGAACTGAATTACAAAACAGAACAGGGTCTCAAATTTAGAAAACCAACTTATGCTTGCTAAGGGGAAAGGTGAGTTGGGGTGCTGCCTAAAACCAGAGATTGAAATGAACACAGATAAAGTTCCTTAAGCCAAATATGGAATAGACAAGAGCTACTCCTTGCTCAACGAAATGGACTCAACACCCCATATTAAACGCCTAAGAATGTACCTGACTAGTAAGTATCTTAAAACCTATGGATTGCTATGTCTCCGAAAGAGAATCAAGCGTGTGTACAGGGGCATAAACGCAGCAGTGATAGGATTGGAGAGGTTCGGTGAGCAAATGAAGACCCTTTGAAGTCATATTGCATGGTACCCATTCCACGGGTCTCAACTCTCCAGGTTTAAGGGATTCTTCCTTCAGCTAAAACATGCATGTGGAACCCAGAGTATGATCCACCGTGTGATCGGGAGACGTGTTCAAATATGTCTCAGTTCTCGTCCCCTGGTACTCGGGTGCAACATTCCAGACGCTTTACTAACACTCTCCCGACTTGGAGAGTCAGTGCCTTTAACCTCCTGTTTGGCCCAGTTTGCAATTTCTGCGGAAGATGAACAGGAATAGGGAGAACCAATGAGAGACCAGCTGGAGGTGTCTGGACGGGCAAATTTAACTCTCATTTCCCACCAGGAAGAGGAATTAACCAAAGGCTCAGCGTGCCGTGCCGGAACCAGATTAGGGCCTGAAGCAATCCTGCGGTGTTGCGGCCAGCTCACAAGAAAGCGAGTTGAAGAAAGGAGCTCAGGGGCACTGTAATTCACAAACCTGCAGAGTTATAAATGACAGCTCTCGTCCAAAAATATACTGAAGTAAGCCTGCCAAGAGGACTTGAAAGCGGGGCAGAATTGCAGGAAACCGATTTCAGGAGGTAGACTGGAATTGCAGTTAAAGCATAGGAAAAGAGGCAGAACGTCCACAATGATGCACTTGGCCAAAAAGGGCGTATGCGTTTTTTCCTGAATATATTCAGGAAAAAACGCATACGCCCTTTTTGGCCAACCAAGCAAGCTTGCAAAGGAAATCTGCACTACAATGAAGTCTCACTTCCCCCCGGTCAAAAGGGCCATCTGAAAAAAGTGTAAAATCCAGAAGGCAGGACAGGCCATGGAGAACTGGGAGCCTTGTTATGCTGATGGGCGGGATGTAAATTGCCAACAGCCACTCGGGAGAAGTGTATGGTGTTTCCTGAAACATCTAAAAAACAAAGCAACAGAGCCTAGGGCACTTCCACTTATGGTCCTATAGCTTAGGGAAATTAAAATCAAAAAGACACAGCCACCCCAAAGTTTGGGACGGCTCTGTTTACAAGAACCTCGTTTACGGTACAAGTTCAATATCGCAGAAAGTGAGTAATGGATAAAGAAGTTGTGGTACTTACGTACAATGCAATATCACTCAGCAACGAAATCTATGTCATCAGGCCCGTAGCAGCATAATGAGTGGATTCAGGTATGATGATTCTAACTGAAATAAGTCACACAGAAAAAGAAACATCATAAGATATCACTAATACACGGAATGTAAACTTGGCTACACAGGAACTGAATTACAAAACAGAACAGGGTCTCAAATTTACAAAACCAACTTATGCTTGCTAAGGGGAAAGGTGAGTTGGGGTGCTGCCTAAAACCAGAGATTGAAATGAACACAGATAAAGTTCCTTAAGCCAAATATGGAATAGACAAGAGCTACTCCTTGCTCAACGAAATGGACTCAACACCCCATATTAAACGCCTAAGAATGTACCTGACTAGTAAGTATCTTAAAACCTATGGATTGCTATGTCTCCGAAAGAGAATCAAGCGTGTGTACAGGGGCATAAACGCAGCAGTGATAGGATTGGAGAGGTTCGGTGAGCAAATGAAGACCCTTTGAAGTCATATTGCATGGTACCCATTCCACGGGTCTCAACTCTCCAGGTTTAAGGGATTCTTCCTTCAGCTAAAACATGCATGTGGAACCCAGAGTATGATCCACCGTGTGATCGGGAGACGTGTTCAAATATGTCTCAGTTCTCGTCCCCTGGTACTCGGGTGCAACATTCCAGACGCTTTACTAACACTCTCCCGACTTGGAGAGTCAGTGCCTTTAAACTCCTGTTTGGCCCAGTTTGCAATTTCTGCGGAAGATGAACAGGAATAGGGAGAACCAATGAGAGACCAGCTGGAGGTGTCTGGACGGGCAAATTTAACTCTCATTTCCCACCAGGAAGAGGAATTAACCAAAGGCTCAGCGTGCCGTGCCGGAACCAGATTAGGGCCTGAAGCAATCCTGCGGTGTTGCGGCCAGCTCACAAGAAAGCGAGTTGAAGAAAGGAGCTCAGGGGCACTGTAATTCACAAACCTGCAGAGTTATAAATGACAGCTCTCGTCCAAAAATATACTGAAGTAAGGCTGCCAAGAGGACTTGAAAGCGGGGCAGAATTGCAGGAAACCGATTTCAGGAGGTAGACTGGAATTGCAGTTAAAGCATAGGAAAAGAGGCAGAACGTCCACAATGATGCACTTGGCCAAAAAGGGCGTATGCGTTTTTTCCTGAATATATTCAGGAAAAAACGCATACGCCCTTTTTGGCCAACCAAGCAAGCTTGCAAAGGAAATCTGCACTACAATGAAGTCTCACTTCCCCCCGGTCAAAAGGGCCATCAGAAAAAAGTGTAAAATCCAGAAGGCAGGACAGGCCATGGAGAACTGGGAGCCTTGTTATGCTGATGGGCGGGATGTAAATTGCCAACAGCCACTCGGGAGAAGTGTATGGTGTTTCCTGAAACATCTAAAAAACAAAGCAACAGAGCCTAGGGCACTTCCACTTATGGTCCTATAGTTTAGGGAAATTAAAATCAAAAAGACACAGCCACCCCAAAGTTTGGGAAGGCTCTGTTTACAAGAACCTCGTTTACGGTACAAGTTCAATATCGCAGAAAGTGAGTAATGGATAAAGAAGTTGTGGTACTTACGTACAATGCAATATCACTCAGCAACGAAATCTATGTCATCAGGCCCGTAGCAGCATAATGAGTGGATTCAGCTATGATGATTCTAACTGAAATAAGTCACACAGAAAAAGAAACATCATAAGATATCACTAATACACGGAATGTAAACTTGGCTACACAGGAACTGAATTACAAAACAGAACAGGGTCTCAAATTTAGAAAACCAACTTATGCTTGCTAAGGGGAAAGGTGAGTTGGGGTGCTGCCTAAAACCAGAGATTGAAATGAACACAGATAAAGTTCCTTAAGCCAAATATGGAATAGACAAGAGCTACTCCTTGCTCAACGAAATGGACTCAACACCCCATATTAAACGCCTGAGAATGTACCTGACTAGTAAGTATCTTAAAACCTATGGATTGCTATGTCTCCGAAAGAGAATCAAGCGTGTGTACAGGGGCATAAACGCAGCAGTGATAGGATTGGAGAGGTTCGGTGAGCAAATGAAGACCCTTTGAAGTCATATTGCATGGTACCCATTCCACGGGTCTCAACTCTCCAGATTTAAGGGATTCTTCCTTCAGCTAAAACATGCATGTGGAACCCAGAGTATGATCCACCGTGTGATCGGGAGACGTGTTCAAATATGTCTCAGTTCTCGTCCCCTGGTACTCGGGTGCAACATTCCAGACGCTTTACTAACACTCTCCCGACTTGGAGAGTCAGTGCCTTTAAACTCCTGTTTGGCCCAGTTTGCAATTTCTGTGGAAGATGAACAGGAATAGGGAGAACCAATGAGAGACCAGCTGGAGGTGTCTGGACGGGCAAATTTAACTCTCATTTCCCACCAGGAAGAGGAATTAACCAAAGGCTCAGCGTGCCGTGCCGGAACCAGATTAGGGCCTGAAGCAATCCTGCGGTGTTGCGGCCAGCTCACAAGAAAGCGAGTTGAAGAAAGGAGCTCAGGGGCACTGTAATTCACAAACCTGCAGAGTTATAAATGACAGCTCTCGTCCAAAAATATACTGAAGTAAGGCTGCCAAGAGGACTTGAAAGCGGGGCAGAATTGCAGGAAACCGATTTCAGGAGGTAGACTGGAATTGCAGTTAAAGCATAGGAAAAGAGGCAGAACGTCCACAATGATGCACTTGGCCAAAAAGGGCGTATGCGTTTTTTCCTGAATATATTCAGGAAAAAACGCATACGCCCTTTTTGGCCAACCAAGCAAGCTTGCAAAGGAAATCTGCACTACAATGAAGTCTCACTTCCCCCCGGTCAAAAGGGCCATCAGAAAAAAGTGTAAAATCCAGAAGGCAGGACAGGCCATGGAGAACTGGGAGCCTTGTTATGCTGATGGGTGGGATGTAAATTGCCAACAGCCACTCGGGAGAAGTGTATGGTGTTTCCTGAAACATCTAAAAAACAAAGCAACAGAGCCTAGGGCACTTCCACTTATGGTCCTATAGGTTAGGGAAATTAAAATCAAAAAGACACAGCCACCCCAAAGTTTGGGACGGCTCTGTTTACAAGAACCTCGTTTACGGTACAAGTTCAATATCGCAGAAAGTGAGTAATGGATAAAGAAGTTGTGGTACTTACGTACAATGCAATATCACTCAGCAATGAAATCTATGTCATCAGGCCCGTAGCAGCATAATGAGTGGATTCAGCTATGATGATTCTAACTGAAATAAGTCACACAGAAAAAGAAACATCATAAGATATCACTAATACACGGAATGTAAACTTGGCTACACAGGAACTGAATTACAAAACAGAACAGGGTCTCAAATTTAGAAAACCAACTTATGCTTGCTAAGGGGAAAGGTGAGTTGGGGTGCTGCCTAAAACCAGAGATTGAAATGAACACAGATAAAGTTCCTTAAGCCAAATATGGAATAGACAAGAGCTACTCCTTGCTCAACGAAATGGACTCAACACCCCATATTAAACGCCTAAGAATGTACCTGACTAGTAAGTATCTTAAAACCTATGGATTGCTATGTCTCCGAAAGAGAATCAAGCGTGTGTACAGGGGCATAAACGCAGCAGTGATAGGATTGGAGAGGTTCGGTGAGCAAATGAAGACCCTTTGAAGTCATATTGCATGGTACCCATTCCACGGGTCTCAACTCTCCAGGTTTAAGGGATTCTTCCTTCAGCTAAAACATGCATGTGGAACCCAGAGTATGATCCACCGTGTGATCGGGAGACGTGTTCAAATATGTCTCAGTTCTCGTCCCCTGGTACTCCGGTGCAACATTCCAGACGCTTTACTAACACTCTCCTGACTTGGAGAGTCAGTGCCTTTAACCTCCTGTTTGGCCCAGTTTGCAATTTCTGTGGAAGATGAACAGGAATAGGGAGAACCAATGAGAGACCAGCTGGAGGTGTCTGGACGGGCAAATTTAACTCTCATTTCCCACCAGGAAGAGGAATTAACCAAAGGCTCAGCGTGCCGTGCCGGAACCAGATTAGGGCCTGAAGCAATCATGCGGTGTTGCGGCCAGCTCACAAGAAAGCGAGTTGAAGAAAGGAGCTCAGGGGCACTGTAATTCACAAACCTGCAGAGTTATAAATGACAGCTCTCGTCCAAAAATATACTGAAGTAAGGCTGCCAAGAGGACTTGAAAGCGGGGCAGAATTGCAGGAAACCGATTTCAGGAGGTAGACTGGAATTGCAGTTAAAGCATAGGAAAAGAGGCAGAACGTCCACAATGATGCACTTGGCCAAAAAGGGCGTATGCGTTTTTTCCTGAATATATTCAGGAAAAAACGCATACGCCCTTTTTGGCCAACCAAGCAAGCTTGCAAAGGAAATCTGCACTACAATGAAGTCTCACTTCCCCCCGGTCAAAAGGGCCATCTGAAAAAAGTGTAAAATCCAGAAGGCAGGACAGGCCATGGAGAACTGGGAGCCTTGTTATGCTGATGGGCGGGATGTAAATTGCCAAGAGCCACTCGGGAGAAGTGTATGGTGTTTCCTGAAACATCTAAAAAACAAAGCAACAGAGCCTAGGGCACTTCCACTTATGGTCCTATAGCTTAGGGAAATTAAAATCAAAAAGACACAGCCACCCCAAAGTTTGGGACGGCTCTGTTTACAAGAACCTCGTTTACGGTACAAGTTCAATATCGCAGAAAGTGAGTAATGGATAAAGAAGTTGTGGTACTTACGTACAATGCAATATCACTCAGCAACGAAATCTATGTCATCAGGCCCGTAGCAGCATAATGAGTGGATTCAGGTATGATGATTCTAACTGAAATAAGTCACACAGAAAAAGAAACATCATAAGATATCACTAATACACGGAATGTAAACTTGGCTACACAGGAACTGAATTACAAAACAGAACAGGGTCTCAAATTTACAAAACCAACTTATGCTTGCTAAGGGGAAAGGTGAGTTGGGGTGCTGCCTAAAACCAGAGATTGAAATGAACACAGATAAAGTTCCTTAAGCCAAATATGGAATAGACAAGAGCTACTCCTTGCTCAACGAAATGGACTCAACACCCCATATTAAACGCCTAAGAATGTACCTGACTAGTAAGTATCTTAAAACCTATGGATTGCTATGTCTCCGAAAGAGAATCAAGCGTGTGTACAGGGGCATAAACGCAGCAGTGATAGGATTGGAGAGGTTCGGTGAGCAAATGAAGACCCTTTGAAGTCATATTGCATGGTACCCATTCCACGGGTCTCAACTCTCCAGGTTTAAGGGATTCTTCCTTCAGCTAAAACATGCATGTGGAACCCAGAGTATGATCCACCGTGTGATCGGGAGACGTGTTCAAATATGTCTCAGTTCTCGTCCCCTGGTACTCGGGTGCAACATTCCAGACGCTTTACTAACACTCTCCCGACTTGGAGAGTCAGTGCCTTTAACCTCCTGTTTGGCCCAGTTTGCAATTTCTGCGGAAGATGAACAGGAATAGGGAGAACCAATGAGAGACCAGCTGGAGGTGTCTGGACGGGCAAATTTAACTCTCATTTCCCACCAGGAAGAGGAATTAACCAAAGGCTCAGCGTGCCGTGCCGGAACCAGATTAGGGCCTGAAGCAATCCTGCGGTGTTGCGGCCAGCTCACAAGAAAGCGAGTTGAAGAAAGGAGCTCAGGGGCACTGTAATTCACAAACCTGCAGAGTTATAAATGACAGCTCTCGTCCAAAAATATACTGAAGTAAGGCTGCCAAGAGGACTTGAAAGCGGGGCAGAATTGCAGGAAACCGATTTCAGGAGGTAGACTGGAATTGCAGTTAAAGCATAGGAAAAGAGGCAGAACGTCCACAATGATGCACTTGGCCAAAAAGGGCGTATGCGTTTTTTCCTGAATATATTCAGGAAAAAACGCATACGCCCTTTTTGGCCAACCAAGCAAGCTTGCAAAGGAAATCTGCACTACAATGAAGTCTCACTTCCCCCCGGTCAAAAGGGCCATCTGAAAAAAGTGTAAAATCCAGAAGGCAGGACAGGCCATGGAGAACTGGGAGCCTTGTTATGCTGATGGGCGGGATGTAAATTGCCAACAGCCACTCGGGAGAAGTGTATGGTGTTTCCTGAAACATCTAAAAAACAAAGCAACAGAGCCTAGGGCACTTCCACTTATGGTCCTATAGCTTAGGGAAATTAAAATCAAAAAGACACAGCCACCCCAAAGTTTGGGACGGCTCTGTTTACAAGAACCTCGTTTACGGTACAAGTTCAATATCGCAGAAAGTGAGTAATGGATAAAGAAGTTGTGGTACTTACGTACAATGCAATATCACTCAGCAACGAAATCTATGTCATCAGGCCCGTAGCAGCATAATGAGTGGATTCAGGTATGATGATTCTAACTGAAATAAGTCACACAGAAAAAGAAACATCATAAGATATCACTAATACACGGAATGTAAACTTGGCTACACAGGAACTGAATTACAAAACAGAACAGGGTCTCAAATTTACAAAACCAACTTATGCTTGCTAAGGGGAAAGGTGAGTTGGGGTGCTGCCTAAAACCAGAGATTGAAATGAACACAGATAAAGTTCCTTAAGCCAAATATGGAATAGACAAGAGCTACTCCTTGCTCAACGAAATGGACTCAACACCCCATATTAAACGCCTAAGAATGTACCTGACTAGTAAGTATCTTAAAACCTATGGATTGCTATGTCTCCGAAAGAGAATCAAGCGTGTGTACAGGGGCATAAACGCAGCAGTGATAGGATTGGAGAGGTTCGGTGAGCAAATGAAGACCCTTTGAAGTCATATTGCATGGTACCCATTCCACGGGTCTCAACTCTCCAGGTTTAAGGGATTCTTCCTTCAGCTAAAACATGCATGTGGAACCCAGAGTATGATCCACCGTGTGATCGGGAGACGTGTTCAAATATGTCTCAGTTCTCGTCCCCTGGTACTCGGGTGCAACATTCCAGACGCTTTACTAACACTCTCCCGACTTGGAGAGTCAGTGCCTTTAACCTCCTGTTTGGCCCAGTTTGCAATTTCTGCGGAAGATGAACAGGAATAGGGAGAACCAATGAGAGACCAGCTGGAGGTGTCTGGACGGGCAAATTTAACTCTCATTTCCCACCAGGAAGAGGAATTAACCAAAGGCTCAGCGTGCCGTGCCGGAACCAGATTAGGGCCTGAAGCAATCCTGCGGTGTTGCGGCCAGCTCACAAGAAAGCGAGTTGAAGAAAGGAGCTCAGGGGCACTGTAATTCACAAACCTGCAGAGTTATAAATGACAGCTCTCGTCCAAAAATATACTGAAGTAAGGCTGCCAAGAGGACTTGAAAGCGGGGCAGAATTGCAGGAAACCGATTTCAGGAGGTAGACTGGAATTGCAGTTAAAGCATAGGAAAAGAGGCAGAACGTCCACAATGATGCACTTGGCCAAAAAGGGCGTATGCGTTTTTTCCTGAATATATTCAGGAAAAAACGCATACGCCCTTTTTGGCCAACCAAGCAAGCTTGCAAAGGAAATCTGCACTACAATGAAGTCTCACTTCCCCCCGGTCAAAAGGGACATCTGAAAAAAGTGTAAAATCCAGAAGGCAGGACAGGCCATGGAGAACTGGGAGCCTTGTTATGCTGATGGGCGGGATGTAAATTGCCAAGAGCCACTCGGGAGAAGTGTATGGTGTTTCCTGAAACATCTAAAAAACAAAGCAACAGAGCCTAGGGCACTTCCACTTATGGTCCTATAGCTTAGGGAAATTAAAATCAAAAAGACACAGCCACCCCAAAGTTTGGGACGGCTCTGTTTACAAGAACCTCGTTTACGGTACAAGTTCAATATCGCAGAAAGTGAGTAATGGATAAAGAAGTTGTGGTACTTACGTACAATGCAATATCACTCAGCAACGAAATCTATGTCATCAGGCCCGTAGCAGCATAATGAGTGGATTCAGGTATGATGATTCTAACTGAAATAAGTCACACAGAAAAAGAAACATCATAAGATATCACTAATACACGGAATGTAAACTTGGCTACACAGGAACTGAATTACAAAACAGAACAGGGTCTCAAATTTACAAAACCAACTTATGCTTGCTAAGGGGAAAGGTGAGTTGGGGTGCTGCCTAAAACCAGAGATTGAAATGAACACAGATAAAGTTCCTTAAGCCAAATATGGAATAGACAAGAGCTACTCCTTGCTCAACGAAATGGACTCAACACCCCATATTAAACGCCTAAGAATGTACCTGACTAGTAAGTATCTTAAAACCTATGGATTGCTATGTCTCCGAAAGAGAATCAAGCGTGTGTACAGGGGCATAAACGCAGCAGTGATAGGATTGGAGAGGTTCGGTGAGCAAATGAAGACCCTTTGAAGTCATATTGCATGGTACCCATTCCACGGGTCTCAACTCTCCAGGTTTAAAGGATTCTTCCTTCAGCTAAAACATGCATGTGGAACCCAGAGTATGATCCACCGTGTGATCGGGAGACGTGTTCAAATATGTCTCAGTTCTCGTCCCCTGGTACTCGGGTGCAACATTCCAGACGCTTTACTAACACTCTCCCGACTTGGAGAGTCAGTGCCTTTAACCTCCTGTTTGGCCCAGTTTGCAATTTCTGTGGAAGATGAACAGGAATAGGGAGAACCAATGAGAGACCAGCTGGAGGTGTCTGGACGGGCAAATTTAACTCTCATTTCCCACCAGGAAGAGGAATTAACCAAAGGCTCAGCGTGCCGTGCCGGAACCAGATTAGGGCCTGAAGCAATCCTGCGGTGTTGCGGCCAGCTCACAAGAAAGCGAGTTGAAGAAAGGAGCTCAGGGGCACTGTAATTCACAAACCTGCAGAGTTATAAATGACAGCTCTCGTCCAAAAATATACTGAAGTAAGGCTGCCAAGAGGACTTGAAAGCGGGGCAGAATTGCAGAAAACCGATTTCAGGAGGTAGACTGGAATTGCAGTTAAAGCATAGGAAAAGAGGCAGAACGTCGACAATGATGCACTTGGCCAAAAAGGGAGTATGCGTTTTTTCCTGAATATATTCAGGAAAAAACGCATACGCACTTTTTGGCCAACCAAGCAAGCTTGCAAAGGAAATCTGCACTACAATGAAGTCTCACTTCCCCCCGGTCAAAAGGGCCATCTGAAAAAAGTGTAAAATCCAGAAGGCAGGACAGGCCATGGAGAACTGGGAGCCTTGTTATGCTGATGGGCGGGATGTAAATTGCCAACAGCCACTTGGGAGAAGTGTATGGTGTTTCCTGAAACATCTAAAAAACAAAGCAACAGAGCCTAGGGCACTTCCACTTATGGTCCTATAGCTTAGGGAAATTAAAATCAAAAAGACACAGCCACCCCAAAGTTTGGGACGGCTCTGTTTACAAGAACCTCGTTTACGGTACAAGTTCAATATCACAGAAAGTGAGTAATGGATAAAGAAGTTGTGGTACTTACGTACAATGCAATATCACTCAGCAATGAAATCTATGTCATCAGGCCCGTAGCAGCATAATGAGTGGATTCAGCTATGATGATTCTAACTGAAATAAGTCACACAGAAAAAGAAACATCATAAGATATCACTAATACACGGAATGTAAACTTGGCTACACAGGAACTGAATTACAAAACAGAACAGGGTCTCAAATTTAGAAAACCAACTTATGCTTGCTAAGGGGAAAGGTGAGTTGGCGTGCTGCCTAAAACCAGAGATTGAAATGAACACAGATAAAGTTCCTTAAGCCAAATATGGAATAGACAAGAGCTACTCCTTGCTCAACGAAATGGACTCAACACCCCATATTAAACGCCTAAGAATGTACCTGACTAGTAAGTATCTTAAAACCTATGGATTGCTATGTCTCCGAAAGAGAATCAAGCGTGTGTACAGGGGCATAAACGCAGCAGTGATAGGATTGGAGAGGTTCGGTGAGCAAATGAAGACCCTTTGAAGTCATATTGCATGGTACCCATTCCACGGGTCTCAACTCTCCAGGTTTAAGGGATTCTTCCTTCAGCTAAAACATGCATGTGGAACCCAGAGTATGATCCACCGTGTGATCGGGAGACGTGTTCAAATATGTCTCAGTTCTCGTCCCCTGGTACTCGGGTGCAACATTCCAGACGCTTTACTAACACTCTCCCGACTTGGAGAGTCAGTGCCTTTAACCTCCTGTTTGGCCCAGTTTGCAATTTCTGTGGAAGATGAACAGGAATAGGGAGAACCAATGAGAGACCAGCTGGAGGTGTCTGGACGGGCAAATTTAACTCTCATTTCCCACCAGGAAGAGGAATTAACCAAAGGCTCAGCGTGCCGTGCCGGAACCAGATTAGGGCCTGAAGCAATCCTGCGGTGTTGCGGCCAGCTCACAAGAAAGCGAGTTGAAGAAAGGAGCTCAGGGGCACTGTAATTCACAAACCTGCAGAGTTATAAATGACAGCTCTCGTCCAAAAATATACTGAAGTAAGGCTGCCAAGAGGACTTGAAAGCGGGGCAGAATTGCAGGAAACCGATTTCAGGAGGTAGACTGGAATTGCAGTTAAAGCATAGGAAAAGAGGCAGAACGTCCACAATGATGCACTTGGCCAAAAAGGGCGTATGCGTTTTTTCCTGAATATATTCAGGAAAAAACGCATACGCCCTTTTTGGCCAACCAAGCAAGCTTGCAAAGGAAATCTGCACTACAATGAAGTCTCACTTCCCCCCGGTCAAAAGGGCCATCAGAAAAAAGTGTAAAATCCAGAAGGCAGGACAGGCCATGGAGAACTGGGAGCCTTGTTATGCTGATGGGCGGGATGTAAATTGCCAACAGCCACTCGGGAGAAGTGTATGGTGTTTCCTGAAACATCTAAAAAACAAAGCAACAGAGCCTAGGGCACTTCCACTTATGGTCCTATAGTTTAGGGAAATTAAAATCAAAAAGACACAGCCACCCCAAAGTTTGGGAAGGCTCTGTTTACAAGAACCTCGTTTACGGTACAAGTTCAATATCGCAGAAAGTGAGTAATGGATAAAGAAGTTGTGGTACTTACGTACAATGCAATATCACTCAGCAATGAAATCTATGTCATCAGGCCCGTAGCAGCATAATGAGTGGATTCAGCTATGATGATTCTAACTGAAATAAGTCACACAGAAAAAGAAACATCATAAGATATCACTAATACACGGAATGTAAACTTGGCTACACAGGAACTGAATTACAAAACAGAACAGGGTCTCAAATTTAGAAAACCAACTTATGCTTGCTAAGGGGAAAGGTGAGTTGGGGTGCTGCCTAAAACCAGAGATTGAAATGAACACAGATAAAGTTCCTTAAGCCAAATATGGAATAGACAAGAGCTACTCCTTGCTCAACGAAATGGACTCAACACCCCATATTAAACGCCTGAGAATGTACCTGACTAGTAAGTATCTTAAAACCTATGGATTGCTATGTCTCCGAAAGAGAATCAAGCGTGTGTACAGGGGCATAAACGCAGCAGTGATAGGATTGGAGAGGTTCGGTGAGCAAATGAAGACCCTTTGAAGTCATATTGCATGGTACCCATTCCACGGGTCTCAACTCTCCAGATTTAAGGGATTCTTCCTTCAGCTAAAACATGCATGTGGAACCCAGAGTATGATCCACCGTGTGATCGGGAGACGTGTTCAAATATGTCTCAGTTCTCGTCCCCTGGTACTCGGGTGCAACATTCCAGACGCTTTACTAACACTCTCCCGACTTGGAGAGTCAGTGCCTTTAAACTCCTGTTTGGCCCAGTTTGCAATTTCTGTGGAAGATGAACAGGAATAGGGAGAACCAATGAGAGACCAGCTGGAGGTGTCTGGACGGGCAAATTTAACTCTCATTTCCCACCAGGAAGAGGAATTAACCAAAGGCTCAGCGTGCCGTGCCGGAACCAGATTAGGGCCTGAAGCAATCCTGCGGTGTTGCGGCCAGCTCACAAGAAAGCGAGTTGAAGAAAGGAGCTCAGGGGCACTGTAATTCACAAACCTGCAGAGTTATAAATGACAGCTCTCGTCCAAAAATATACTGAAGTAAGGCTGCCAAGAGGACTTGAAAGCGGGGCAGAATTGCAGGAAACCGATTTCAGGAGGTAGACTGGAATTGCAGTTAAAGCATAGGAAAAGAGGCAGAACGTCCACAATGATGCACTTGGCCAAAAAGGGCGTATGCGTTTTTTCCTGAATATATTCAGGAAAAAACGCATACGCCCTTTTTGGCCAACCAAGCAAGCTTGCAAAGGAAATCTGCACTACAATGAAGTCTCACTTCCCCCCGGTCAAAAGGGCCATCAGAAAAAAGTGTAAAATCCAGAAGGCAGGACAGGCCATGGAGAACTGGGAGCCTTGTTATGCTGATGGGCGGGATGTAAATTGGCAACAGCCACTCGGGAGAAGTGTATGGTGTTTCCTGAAACATCTAAAAAACAAAGCAACAGAGCCTAGGGCACTTCCACTTATGGTCCTATAGTTTAGGGAAATTAAAATCAAAAAGACACAGCCACCCCAAGTTTGGGAAGGCTCTGTTTACAAGAACCTCGTTTACGGTACAAGTTCAATATCGCAGAAAGTGAGTAATGGATAAAGAAGTTGTGGTACTTACGTACAATGCAATATCACTCAGCAATGAAATCTATGTCATCAGGCCCGTAGCAGCATAATGAGTGGATTCAGCTATGATGATTCTAACTGAAATAAGTCACACAGAAAAAGAAACATCATAAGATATCACTAATACACGGAATGTAAACTTGGCTACACAGGAACTGAATTACAAAACAGAACAGGGTCTCAAATTTAGAAAACCAACTTATGCTTGCTAAGGGGAAAGGTGAGTTGGGGTGCTGCCTAAAACCAGAGATTGAAATGAACACAGATAAAGTTCCTTAAGCCAAATATGGAATAGACAAGAGCTACTCCTTGCTCAACGAAATGGACTCAACACCCCATATTAAACGCCTAAGAATGTACCTGACTAGTAAGTATCTTAAAACCTATGGATTGCTATGTCTCCGAAAGAGAATCAAGCGTGTGTACAGGGGCATAAACGCAGCAGTGATAGGATTGGAGAGGTTCGGTGAGCAAATGAAGACCCTTTGAAGTCATATTGCATGGTACCCATTCCACGGGTCTCAACTCTCCAGATTTAAGGGATTCTTCCTTCAGCTAAAACATGCATGTGGAACCCAGAGTATGATCCACCGTGTGATCGGGAGACGTGTTCAAATATGTCTCAGTTCTCGTCCCCTGGTACTCGGGTGCAACATTCCAGACGCTTTACTAACACTCTCCCGACTTGGAGAGTCAGTGCCTTTAAACTCCTGTTTGGCCCAGTTTGCAATTTCTGTGGAAGATGAACAGGAATAGGGAGAACCAATGAGAGACCAGCTGGAGGTGTCTGGACGGGCAAATTTAACTCTCATTTCCCACCAGGAAGAGGAATTAACCAAAGGCTCAGCGTGCCGTGCCGGAACCAGATTAGGGCCTGAAGCAATCCTGCGGTGTTGCGGCCAGCTCACAAGAAAGCGAGTTGAAGAAAGGAGCTCAGGGGCACTGTAATTCACAAACCTGCAGAGTTATAAATGACAGCTCTCGTCCAAAAATATACTGAAGTAAGGCTGCCAAGAGGACTTGAAAGCGGGGCAGAATTGCAGGAAACCGATTTCAGGAGGTAGACTGGAACTGCAGTTAAAGCATAGGAAAAGAGGCAGAACGTCCACAATGATGCACTTGGCCAAAAAGGGCGTATGCGTTTTTTCCTGAATATATTCAGGAAAAAACGCATACGCCCTTTTTGGCCAACCAAGCAAGCTTGCAAAGGAAATCTGCACTACAATGAAGTCTCACTTCCCCCCGGTCAAAAGGGCCATCAGAAAAAAGTGTAAAATCCAGAAGGCAGGACAGGCCATGGAGAACTGGGAGCCTTGTTATGCTGATGGGCGGGATGTAAATTGCCAACAGCCACTCGGGAGAAGTGTATGGTGTTTCCTGAAACATCTAAAAAACAAAGCAACAGAGCCTAGGGCACTTCCACTTATGGTCCTATAGTTTAGGGAAATTAAAATCAAAAAGACACAGCCACCCCAAAGTTTGGGACGGCTCTGTTTACAAGAACCTCGTTTACGGTACAAGTTCAATATCGCAGAAAGTGAGTAATGGATAAAGAAGTTGTGGTACTTACGTACAATGCAATATCACTCAGCAATGAAATCTATGTCATCAGGCCCGTAGCAGCATAATGAGTGGATTCAGCTATGATGATTCTAACTGAAATAAGTCACACGAAAAAGAAACATCATAAGATATCACTAATACACGGAATGTAAACTTGGCTACACAGGAACTGAATTACAAAACAGAACAGGGTCTCAAATTTAGAAAACCAACTTATGCTTGCTAAGGGGAAAGGTGAGTTGGGGTGCTGCCTAAAACCAGAGATTGAAATGAACACAGATAAAGTTCCTTAAGCCAAATATGGAATAGACAAGAGCTACTCCTTGCTCAACGAAATGGACTCAACACCCCATATTAAACGCCTGAGAATGTACCTGACTAGTAAGTATCTTAAAACCTATGGATTGCTATGTCTCCGAAAGAGAATCAAGCGTGTGTACAGGGGCATAAACGCAGCAGTGATAGGATTGGAGAGGTTCGGTGAGCAAATGAAGACCCTTTGAAGTCATATTGCATGGTACCCATTCCACGGGTCTCAACTCTCCAGATTTAAGGGATTCTTCCTTCAGCTAAAACATGCATGTGGAACCCAGAGTATGATCCACCGTGTGATCGGGAGACGTGTTCAAATATGTCTCAGTTCTCGTCCCCTGGTACTCGGGTGCAACATTCCAGACGCTTTACTAACACTCTCCCGACTTGGAGAGTCAGTGCCTTTAAACTCCTGTTTGGCCCAGTTTGCAATTTCTGTGGAAGATGAACAGGAATAGGGAGAACCAATGAGAGACCAGCTGGAGGTGTCTGGACGGGCAAATTTAACTCTCATTTCCCACCAGGAAGAGGAATTAACCAAAGGCTCAGCGTGCCGTGCCGGAACCAGATTAGGGCCTGAAGCAATCCTGCGGTGTTGCGGCCAGCTCACAAGAAAGCGAGTTGAAGAAAGGAGCTCAGGGGCACTGTAATTCACAAACCTGCAGAGTTATAAATGACAGCTCTCGTCCAAAAATATACTGAAGTAAGGCTGCCAAGAGGACTTGAAAGCGGGGCAGAATTGCAGGAAACCGATTTCAGGAGGTAGACTGGAATTGCAGTTAAAGCATAGGAAAAGAGGCAGAACGTCCACAATGATGCACTTGGCCAAAAAGGGCGTATGCGTTTTTTCCTGAATATATTCAGGAAAAAACGCATACGCCCTTTTTGGCCAACCAAGCAAGCTTGCAAAGGAAATCTGCACTACAATGAAGTCTCACTTCCCCCCGGTCAAAAGGGCCATCTGAAAAAAGTGTAAAATCCAGAAGGCAGGACAGGCCATGGAGAACTGGGAGCCTTGTTATGCTGATGGGCGGGATGTAAATTGCCAACAGCCACTCGGGAGAAGTGTATGGTGTTTCCTGAAACATCTAAAAAACAAAGCAACAGAGCCTAGGGCACTTCCACTTATGGTCCTATAGTTTAGGGAAATTAAAATCAAAAAGACACAGCCACCCCAAAGTTTGGGAAGGCTCTGTTTACAAGAACCTCGTTTACGGTACAAGTTCAATATCGCAGAAAGTGAGTAATGGATAAAGAAGTTGTGGTACTTACGTACAATGCAATATCACTCAGCAATGAAATCTATGTCATCAGGCCCGTAGCAGCATAATGAGTGGATTCAGCTATGATGATTCTAACTGAAATAAGTCACACAGAAAAAGAAACATCATAAGATATCACTAATACACGGAATGTAAACTTGGCTACACAGGAACTGAATTACAAAACAGAACAGGGTCTCAAATTTAGAAAACCAACTTATGCTTGCTAAGGGGAAAGGTGAGTTGGGGTGCTGCCTAAAACCAGAGATTGAAATGAACACAGATAAAGTTCCTTAAGCCAAATATGGAATAGACAAGAGCTACTCCTTGCTCAACGAAATGGACTCAACACCCCATATTAAACGCCTAAGAATGTACCTGACTAGTAACTATCTTAAAACCTATGGATTGCTATGTCTCCGAAAGAGAATCAAGCGTGTGTACAGGGGCATAAACGCAGCAGTGATAGGATTGGAGAGGTTCGGTGAGCAAATGAAGACCCTTTGAAGTCATATTGCATGGTACCCATTCCACGGGTCTCAACTCTCCAGATTTAAGGGATTCTTCCTTCAGCTAAAACATGCATGTGGAACCCAGAGTATGATCCACCGTGTGATCGGGAGACGTGTTCAAATATGTCTCAGTTCTCGTCCCCTGGTACTCGGGTGCAACATTCCAGACGCTTTACTAACACTCTCCCGACTTGGAGAGTCAGTGCCTTTAAACTCCTGTTTGGCCCAGTTTGCAATTTCTGTGGAAGATGAACAGGAATAGGGAGAACCAATGAGAGACCAGCTGGAGGTGTCTGGACGGGCAAATTTAACTCTCATTTCCCACCAGGAAGAGGAATTAACCAAAGGCTCAGCGTGCCGTGCCGGAACCAGATTAGGGCCTGAAGCAATCCTGCGGTGTTGCGGTCAGCTCACAAGAAAGCGAGTTGAAGAAAGGAGCTCAGGGGCACTGTAATTCACAAACCTGCAGAGTTATAAATGACAGCTCTCGTCCAAAAATATACTGAAGGCTGCCAAGAGGACTTGAAAGCGGGGCAGAATTGCAGGAAACCGATTTCAGGAGGTAGACTGGAATTGCAGTTAAAGCATAGGAAAAGAGGCAGAACGTCCACAATGATGCACTTGGCCAAAAAGGGCGTATGCGTTTTTTCCTGAATATATTCAGGAAAAAACGCATACGCCCTTTTTGGCCAACCAAGCAAGCTTGCAAAGGAAATCTGCACTACAATGAAGTCTCACTTCCCCCCGGTCAAAAGGGCCATCAGAAAAAAGTGTAAAATCCAGAAGGCAGGACAGGCCATGGAGAACTGGGAGCCTTGTTATGCTGATGGGCGGGATGTAAATTGCCAAGAGCCACTCGGGAGAAGTGTATGGTGTTTCCTGAAACATCAAAAAAACAAAGCAACAGAGCCTAGGGCACTTCCACTTATGGTCCTATAGCTTAGGGAAATTAAAATCAAAAAGACACAGCCACCCCAAAGTTTGGGACGGCTCTGTTTACAAGAACCTCGTTTACGGTACAAGTTCAATATCAGAGAAAGTGAGTAATGGATAAAGAAGTTGTGGTACTTACGTACAATGCAATATCACTCAGCAATGAAATCTATGTCATCAGGCCCGTAGCAGCATAATGAGTGGATTCAGGTATGATGATTCTAACTGAAATAAGTCACACAGAAAAAGAAACATCATAAGATATCACTAATACACGGAATGTAAACTTGGCTACACAGGAACTGAATTACAAAACAGAACAGGGTCTCAAATTTAGAAAACCAACTTATGCTTGCTAAGGGGAAAGGTGAGTTGGGGTGCTGCCTAAAACCAGAGATTGAAATGAACACAGATAAAGTTCCTTAAGCCAAATATGGAATAGACAAGAGCTACTCCTTGCTCAACGAAATGGACTCAACACCCCATATTAAACGCCTAAGAATGTACCTGACTAGTAAGTATCTTAAAACCTATGGATTGCTATGTCTCCGAAAGAGAATCAAGCGTGTGTACAGGGGCATAAACGCAGCAGTGATAGGATTGGAGAGGTTCGGTGAGCAAATGAAGACCCTTTGAAGTCATATTGCATGGTACCCATTCCACGGGTCTCAACTCTCCAGGTTTAAGGGATTCTTCCTTCAGCTAAAACATGCATGTGGAACCCAGAGTATGATCCACCGTGTGATCGGGAGACGTGTTCAAATATGTCTCAGTTCTCGTCCCCTGGTACTCGGGTGCAACATTCCAGACGCTTTACTAACACTCTCCCGACTTGGAGAGTCAGTGCCTTTAACCTCCTGTTTGGCCCAGTTTGCAATTTCTGCGGAAGATGAACAGGAATAGGGAGAACCAATGAGAGACCAGCTGGAGGTGTCTGGACGGGCAAATTTAACTCTCATTTCCCACCAGGAAGAGGAATTAACCAAAGGCTCAGCGTGCCGTGCCGGAACCAGATTAGGGCCTGAAGCAATCCTGCGGTGTTGCGGCCAGCTCACAAGAAAGCGAGTTGAAGAAAGGAGCTCAGGGGCACTGTAATTCACAAACCTGCAGAGTTATAAATGACAGCTCTCGTCCAAAAATATACTGAAGTAAGGCTGCCAAGAGGACTTGAAAGCGGGGCAGAATTGCAGGAAACCGATTTCAGGAGGTAGACTGGAATTGCAGTTAAAGCATAGGAAAAGAGGCAGAACGTCCACAATGATGCACTTGGCCAAAAAGGGCGTATGCGTTTTTTCCTGAATATATTCAGGAAAAAAGGCATACGCCCTTTTTGGCCAACCAAGCAAGCTTGCAAAGGAAATCTGCACTACAATGAAGTCTCACTTCCCCCCGGTCAAAAGGGCCATCAGAGAAAAGTGTAAAATCCAGAAGGCAGGACAGGCCATGGAGAACTGGGAGCCTTGTTATGCTGATGGGCGGGATGTAAATTGCCAAGAGCCACTCGGGAGAAGTGTATGGTGTTTCCTGAAACATCTAAAAAACAAAGCAACAGAGCCTAGGGCACTTCCACTTATGGTCCTATAGCTTAGGGAAATTAAAATCAAAAAGACACAGCCACCCCAAAGTTTGGGACGGCTCTGTTTACAAGAACCTCGTTTACGGTACAAGTTCAATATCGCAGAAAGTGAGTAATGGATAAAGAAGTTGTGGTACTTACGTACAATGCAATATCACTCAGCAATGAAATCTATGTCATCAGGCCCGTAGCAGCATAATGAGTGGATTCAGGTATGATGATTCTAACTGAAATAAGTCACACAGAAAAAGAAACATCATAAGATATCACTAATACACGGAATGTAAACTTGGCTACACAGGAACTGAATTACAAAACAGAACAGGGTCTCAAATTTAGAAAACCAACTTATGCTTGCTAAGGGGAAAGGTGAGTTGGGGTGCTGCCTAAAACCAGAGATTGAAATGAACACAGATAAAGTTCCTTAAGCCAAATATGGAATAGACAAGAGCTACTCCTTGCTCAACGAAATGGACTCAACACCCCATATTAAACGCCTAAGAATGTACCTGACTAGTAAGTATCTTAAAACCTATGGATTGCTATGTCTCCGAAAGAGAATCAAGCGTGTGTACAGGGGCATAAACGCAGCAGTGATAGGATTGGAGAGGTTCGGTGAGCAAATGAAGACCCTTTGAAGTCATATTGCATGGTACCCATTCCACGGGTCTCAACTCTCCAGGTTTAAGGGATTCTTCCTTCAGCTAAAACATGCATGTGGAACCCAGAGTATGATCCACCGTGTGATCGGGAGACGTGTTCAAATATGTCTCAGTTCTCGTCCCCTGGTACTCGGGTGCAACATTCCAGACGCTTTACTAACACTCTCCCGACTTGGAGAGTCAGTGCCTTTAACCTCCTGTTTGGCCCAGTTTGCAATTTCTGCGGAAGATGAACAGGAATAGGGAGAACCAATGAGAGACCAGCTGGAGGTGTCTGGACGGGCAAATTTAACTCTCATTTCCCACCAGGAAGAGGAATTAACCAAAGGCTCAGCGTGCCGTGCCGGAACCAGATTAGGGCCTGAAGCAATCCTGCGGTGTTGCGGCCAGCTCACAAGAAAGCGAGTTGAAGAAAGGAGCTCAGGGGCACTGTAATTCACAAACCTGCAGAGTTATAAATGACAGCTCTCGTCCAAAAATATACTGAAGTAAGGCTGCCAAGAGGACTTGAAAGCGGGGCAGAATTGCAGGAAACCGATTTCAGGAGGTAGACTGGAATTGCAGTTAAAGCATAGGAAAAGAGGCAGAACGTCCACAATGATGCACTTGGCCAAAAAGGGCGTATGCGTTTTTTCCTGAATATATTCAGGAAAAAACGCATACGCCCTTTTTGGCCAACCAAGCAAGCTTGCAAAGGAAATCTGCACTACAATGAAGTCTCACTTCCCCCCGGTCAAAAGGGCCATCAGAAAAAAGTGTAAAATCCAGAAGGCAGGACAGGCCATGGAGAACTGGGAGCCTTGTTATGCTGATGGGCGGGATGTAAATTGCCAAGAGCCACTCGGGAGAAGTGTATGGTGTTTCCTGAAACATCTAAAAAACAAAGCAACAGAGCCTAGGGCACTTCCACTTATGGTCCTATAGCTTAGGGAAATTAAAATCAAAAAGACACAGCCACCCCAAAGTTTGGGACGGCTCTGTTTACAAGAACCTCGTTTACGGTACAAGTTCAATATCGCAGAAAGTGAGTAATGGATAAAGAAGTTGTGGTACTTACGTACAATGCAATATCACTCAGCAATGAAATCTATGTCATCAGGCCCGTAGCAGCATAATGAGTGGATTCAGGTATGATGATTCTAACTGAAATAAGTCACACAGAAAAAGAAACATCATAAGATATCACTAATACACGGAATGTAAACTTGGCTACACAGGAACTGAATTACAAAACAGAACAGGGTCTCAAATTTAGAAAACCAACTTATGCTTGCTAAGGGGAAAGGTGAGTTGGGGTGCTGCCTAAAACCAGAGATTGAAATGAACACAGATAAAGTTCCTTAAGCCAAATATGGAATAGACAAGAGCTACTCCTTGCTCAACGAAATGGACTCAACACCCCATATTAAACGCCTAAGAATGTACCTGACTAGTAAGTATCTTAAAACCTATGGATTGCTATGTCTCCGAAAGAGAATCAAGCGTGTGTACAGGGGCATAAACGCAGCAGTGATAGGATTGGAGAGGTTCGGTGAGCAAATGAAGACCCTTTGAAGTCATATTGCATGGTACCCATTCCACGGGTCTCAACTCTCCAGGTTTAAGGGATTCTTCCTTCAGCTAAAACATGCATGTGGAACCCAGAGTATGATCCACCGTGTGATCGGGAGACGTGTTCAAATATGTCTCAGTTCTCGTCCCCTGGTACTCGGGTGCAACATTCCAGACGCTTTACTAACACTCTCCCGACTTGGAGAGTCAGTGCCTTTAACCTCCTGTTTGGCCCAGTTTGCAATTTCTGCGGAAGATGAACAGGAATAGGGAGAACCAATGAGAGACCAGCTGGAGGTGTCTGGACGGGCAAATTTAACTCTCATTTCCCACCAGGAAGAGGAATTAACCAAAGGCTCAGCGTGCCGTGCCGGAACCAGATTAGGGCCTGAAGCAATCCTGCGGTGTTGCGGCCAGCTCACAAGAAAGGGAGTTGAAGAAAGGAGCTCAGGGGCACTGTAATTCACAAACCTGCAGAGTTATAAATGACAGCTCTCGTCCAAAAATATACTGAAGTAAGGCTGCCAAGAGGACTTGAAAGCGGGGCAGAATTGCAGGAAACCGATTTCAGGAGGTAGACTGGAATTGCAGTTAAAGCATAGGAAAAGAGGCAGAACGTCCACAATGATGCACTTGGCCAAAAAGGGCGTATGCGTTTTTTCCTGAATATATTCAGGAAAAAAGGCATACGCCCTTTTTGGCCAACCAAGCAAGCTTGCAAAGGAAATCTGCACTACAATGAAGTCTCACTTCCCCCCGGTCAAAAGGGCCATCAGAGAAAAGTGTAAAATCCAGAAGGCAGGACAGGCCATGGAGAACTGGGAGCCTTGTTATGCTGATGGGCGGGATGTAAATTGCCAAGAGCCACTCGGGAGAAGTGTATGGTGTTTCCTGAAACATCTAAAAAACAAAGCAACAGAGCCTAGGGCACTTCCACTTATGGTCCTATAGCTTAGGGAAATTAAAATCAAAAAGACACAGCCACCCCAAAGTTTGGGACGGCTCTGTTTACAAGAACCTTGTTTACGGTACAAGTTCAATATCGCAGAAAGTGAGTAATGGATAAAGAAGTTGTGGTACTTACGTACAATGCAATATCACTCAGCAATGAAATCTATGTCATCAGGCCCGTAGCAGCATAATGAGTGGATTCAGGTATGATGATTCTAACTGAAATAAGTCACACAGAAAAAGAAACATCATAAGATATCACTAATACACGGAATGTAAACTTGGCTACACAGGAACTGAATTACAAAACAGAACAGGGTCTCAAATTTAGAAAACCAACTTATGCTTGCTAAGGGGAAAGGTGAGTTGGGGTGCTGCCTAAAACCAGAGATTGAAATGAACACAGATAAAGTTCCTTAAGCCAAATATGGAATAGACAAGAGCTACTCCTTGCTCAACGAAATGGACTCAACACCCCATATTAAACGCCTAAGAATGTACCTGACTAGTAAGTATCTTAAAACCTATGGATTGCTATGTCTCCGAAAGAGAATCAAGCGTGTGTACAGGGGCATAAACGCAGCAGTGATAGGATTGGAGAGGTTCGGTGAGCAAATGAAGACCCTTTGAAGTCATATTGCATGGTACCCATTCCACGGGTCTCAACTCTCCAGGTTTAAGGGATTCTTCCTTCAGCTAAAACATGCATGTGGAACCCAGAGTATGATCCACCGTGTGATCGGGAGACGTGTTCAAATATGTCTCAGTTCTCGTCCCCTGGTACTCGGGTGCAACATTCCAGACGCTTTACTAACACTCTCCCGACTTGGAGAGTCAGTGCCTTTAACCTCCTGTTTGGCCCAGTTTGCAATTTCTGCGGAAGATGAACAGGAATAGGGAGAACCAATGAGAGACCAGCTGGAGGTGTCTGGACGGGCAAATTTAACTCTCATTTCCCACCAGGAAGAGGAATTAACCAAAGGCTCAGCGTGCCGTGCCGGAACCAGATTAGGGCCTGAAGCAATCCTGCGGTGTTGCGGCCAGCTCACAAGAAAGCGAGTTGAAGAAAGGAGCTCAGGGGCACTGTAATTCACAAAGCTGCAGAGTTATAAATGACAGCTCTCGTCCAAAAATATACTGAAGTAAGGCTGCCAAGAGGACTTGAAAGCGGGGCAGAATTGCAGGAAACCGATTTCAGGAGGTAGACTGGAATTGCAGTTAAAGCATAGGAAAAGAGGCAGAACGTCCACAATGATGCACTTGGCCAAAAAGGGCATATGCGTTTTTTCCTGAATATATTCAGGAAAAAAGGCATACGCCCTTTTTGGCCAACCAAGCAAGCTTGCAAAGGAAATCTGCACTACAATGAAGTCTCACTTCCCCCCGGTCAAAAGGGCCATCAGAGAAAAGTGTAAAATCCAGAAGGCAGGACAGGCCATGGAGAACTGGGAGCCTTGTTATGCTGATGGGCGGGATGTAAATTGCCAAGAGCCACTCGGGAGAAGTGTATGGTGTTTCCTGAAACATCTAAAAAACAAAGCAACAGAGCCTAGGGCACTTCCACTTATGGTCCTATAGCTTAGGGAAATTAAAATCAAAAAGACACAGCCACCCCAAAGTTTGGGACGGCTCTGTTTACAAGAACCTTGTTTACGGTACAAGTTCAATATCGCAGAAAGTGAGTAATGGATAAAGAAGTTGTGGTACTTACGTACAATGCAATATCACTCAGCAATGAAATCTATGTCATCAGGCCCGTAGCAGCATAATGAGTGGATTCAGGTATGATGATTCTAACTGAAATAAGTCACACAGAAAAAGAAACATCATAAGATATCACTAATACACGGAATGTAAACTTGGCTACACAGGAACTGAATTACAAAACAGAACAGGGTCTCAAATTTAGAAAACCAACTTATGCTTGCTAAGGGGAAAGGTGAGTTGGGGTGCTGCCTAAAACCAGAGATTGAAATGAACACAGATAAAGTTCCTTAAGCCAAATATGGAATAGACAAGAGCTACTCCTTGCTCAACGAAATGGACTCAACACCCCATATTAAACGCCTAAGAATGTACCTGACTAGTAAGTATCTTAAAACCTATGGATTGCTATGTCTCCGAAAGAGAATCAAGCGTGTGTACAGGGGCATAAACGCAGCAGTGATAGGATTGGAGAGGTTCGGTGAGCAAATGAAGACCCTTTGAAGTCATATTGCATGGTACCCATTCCACGGGTCTCAACTCTCCAGGTTTAAGGGATTCTTCCTTCAGCTAAAACATGCATGTGGAACCCAGAGTATGATCCACCGTGTGATCGGGAGACGTGTTCAAATATGTCTCAGTTCTCGTCCCCTGGTACTCGGGTGCAACATTCCAGACGCTTTACTAACACTCTCCCGACTTGGAGAGTCAGTGCCTTTAACCTCCTGTTTGGCCCAGTTTGCAATTTCTGCGGAAGATGAACAGGAATAGGGAGAACCAATGAGAGACCAGCTGGAGGTGTCTGGACGGGCAAATTTAACTCTCATTTCCCACCAGGAAGAGGAATTAACCAAAGGCTCAGCGTGCCGTGCCGGAACCAGATTAGGGCCTGAAGCAATCCTGCGGTGTTGCGGCCAGCTCACAAGAAAGCGAGTTGAAGAAAGGAGCTCAGGGGCACTGTAATTCACAAACCTGCAGAGTTATAAATGACAGCTCTCGTCCAAAAATATACTGAAGTAAGGCTGCCAAGAGGACTTGAAAGCGGGGCAGAATTGCAGGAAACCGATTTCAGGAGGTAGACTGGAATTGCAGTTAAAGCATAGGAAAAGAGGCAGAACGTCCACAATGATGCACTTGGCCAAAAAGGGCGTATGCGTTTTTTCCTGAATATATTCAGGAAAAAACGCATACGCCCTTTTTGGCCAACCAAGCAAGCTTGCAAAGGAAATCTGCACTACAATGAAGTCTCACTTCCCCCCGGTCAAAAGGGCCATCAGAAAAAAGTGTAAAATCCAGAAGGCAGGACAGGCCATGGAGAACTGGGAGCCTTGTTATGCTGATGGGCGGGATGTAAATTGCCAAGAGCCACTCGGGAGAAGTGTATGGTGTTTCCTGAAACATCTAAAAAACAAAGCAACAGAGCCTAGGGCACTTCCACTTATGGTCCTATAGCTTAGGGAAATTAAAATCAAAAAGACACAGCCACCCCAAAGTTTGGGACGGCTCTGTTTACAAGAACCTCGTTTACGGTACAAGTTCAATATCGCAGAAAGTGAGTAATGGATAAAGAAGTTGTGGTACTTACGTACAATGCAATATCACTCAGCAATGAAATCTATGTCATCAGGCCCGTAGCAGCATAATGAGTGGATTCAGGTATGATGATTCTAACTGAAATAAGTCACACAGAAAAAGAAACATCATAAGATATCACTAATACACGGAATGTAAACTTGGCTACACAGGAACTGAATTACAAAACAGAACAGGGTCTCAAATTTAGAAAACCAACTTATGCTTGCTAAGGGGAAAGGTGAGTTGGGGTGCTGCCTAAAACCAGAGTTGAAATGAACACAGATAAAGTTCCTTAAGCCAAATATGGAATAGACAAGAGCTACTCCTTGCTCAACGAAATGGACTCAACACCCCATATTAAACGCCTAAGAATGTACCTGACTAGTAAGTATCTTAAAACCTATGGATTGCTATGTCTCCGAAAGAGAATCAAGCGTGTGTACAGGGGCATAAACGCAGCAGTGATAGGATTGGAGAGGTTCGGTGAGCAAATGAAGACCCTTTGAAGTCATATTGCATGGTACCCATTCCACGGGTCTCAACTCTCCAGGTTTAAGGGATTCTTCCTTCAGCTAAAACATGCATGTGGAACCCAGAGTATGATCCACCGTGTGATCGGGAGACGTGTTCAAATATGTCTCAGTTCTCGTCCCCTGGTACTCGGGTGCAACATTCCAGACGCTTTACTAACACTCTCCCGACTTGGAGAGTCAGTGCCTTTAACCTCCTGTTTGGCCCAGTTTGCAATTTCTGCGGAAGATGAACAGGAATAGGGAGAACCAATGAGAGACCAGCTGGAGGTGTCTGGACGGGCAAATTTAACTCTCATTTCCCACCAGGAAGAGGAATTAACCAAAGGCTCAGCGTGCCGTGCCGGAACCAGATTAGGGCCTGAAGCAATCCTGCGGTGTTGCGGCCAGCTCACAAGAAAGCGAGTTGAAGAAAGGAGCTCAGGGGCACTGTAATTCACAAACCTGCAGAGTTATAAATGACAGCTCTCGTCCAAAAATATACTGAAGTAAGGCTGCCAAGAGGACTTGAAAGCGGGGCAGAATTGCAGGAAACCGATTTCAGGAGGTAGACTGGAATTGCAGTTAAAGCATAGGAAAAGAGGCAGAACGTCCACAATGATGCACTTGGCCAAAAAGGGCGTATGCGTTTTTTCCTGAATATATTCAGGAAAAAAGGCATACGCCCTTTTTGGCCAACCAAGCAAGCTTGCAAAGGAAATCTGCACTACAATGAAGTCTCACTTCCCCCCGGTCAAAAGGGCCATCAGAGAAAAGTGTAAAATCCAGAAGGCAGGACAGGCCATGGAGAACTGGGAGCCTTGTTATGCTGATGGGCGGGATGTAAATTGCCAAGAGCCACTCGGGAGAAGTGTATGGTGTTTCCTGAAACATCTAAAAAACAAAGCAACAGAGCCTAGGGCACTTCCACTTATGGTCCTATAGCTTAGGGAAATTAAAATCAAAAAGACACAGCCACCCCAAAGTTTGGGACGGCTCTGTTTACAAGAACCTCGTTTACGGTACAAGTTCAATATCGCAGAAAGTGAGTAATGGATAAAGAAGTTGTGGTACTTACGTACAATGCAATATCACTCAGCAATGAAATCTATGTCATCAGGCCCGTAGCAGCATAATGAGTGGATTCAGGTATGATGATTCTAACTGAAATAAGTCACACAGAAAAAGAAACATCATAAGATATCACTAATACACGGAATGTAAACTTGGCTACACAGGAACTGAATTACAAAACAGAACAGGGTCTCAAATTTAGAAAACCAACTTATGCTTGCTAAGGGGAAAGGTGAGTTGGGGTGCTGCCTAAAACCAGAGATTGAAATGAACACAGATAAAGTTCCTTAAGCCAAATATGGAATAGACAAGAGCTACTCCTTGCTCAACGAAATGGACTCAACACCCCATATTAAACGCCTAAGAATGTACCTGACTAGTAAGTATCTTAAAACCTATGGATTGCTATGTCTCCGAAAGAGAATCAAGCGTGTGTACAGGGACATAAACGCAGCAGTGATAGGATTGGAGAGGTTCGGTGAGCAAATGAAGACCCTTTGAAGTCATATTGCATGGTACCCATTCCACGGGTCTCAACTCTCCAGGTTTAAGGGATTCTTCCTTCAGCTAAAACATGCATGTGGAACCCAGAGTATGATCCACCGTGTGATCGGGAGACGTGTTCAAATATGTCTCAGTTCTCGTCCCCTGGTACTCGGGTGCAACATTCCAGACGCTTTACTAACACTCTCCCGACTTGGAGAGTCAGTGCCTTTAACCTCCTGTTTGGCCCAGTTTGCAATTTCTGCGGAAGATGAACAGGAATAGGGAGAACCAATGAGAGACCAGCTGGAGGTGTCTGGACGGGCCAATTTAACTCTCATTTCCCACCAGGAAGAGGAATTAACCAAAGGCTCAGCGTGCCGTGCCGGAACCAGATTAGGGCCTGAAGCAATCCTGCGGTGTTGCGGCCAGCTCACAAGAAAGCGAGTTGAAGAAAGGAGCTCAGGGGCACTGTAATTCACAAACCTGCAGAGTTATAAATGACAGCTCTCGTCCAAAAATATACTGAAGTAAGGCTGCCAAGAGGACTTGAAAGCGGGGCAGAATTGCAGGAAACCGATTTCAGGAGGTAGACTGGAATTGCAGTTAAAGCATAGGAAAAGAGGCAGAACGTCCACAATGATGCACTTGGCCAAAAAGGGCGTATGCGTTTTTTCCTGAATATATTCAGGAAAAAACGCATACGCCCTTTTTGGCCAACCAAGCAAGCTTGCAAAGGAAATCTGCACTACAATGAAGTCTCACTTCCCCCCGGTCAAAAGGGCCATCAGAAAAAAGTGTAAAATCCAGAAGGCAGGACAGGCCATGGAGAACTGGGAGCCTTGTTATGCTGATGGGCGGGATGTAAATTGCCAAGAGCCACTCGGGAGAAGTGTATGGTGTTTCCTGAAACATCTAAAAAACAAAGCAACAGAGCCTAGGGCACTTCCACTTATGGTCCTATAGCTTAGGGAAATTAAAATCAAAAAGACACAGCCACCCCAAAGTTTGGGACGGCTCTGTTTACAAGAACCTCGTTTACGGTACAAGTTCAATATCGCAGAAAGTGAGTAATGGATAAAGAAGTTGTGGTACTTACGTACAATGCAATATCACTCAGCAATGAAATCTATGTCATCAGGCCCGTAGCAGCATAATGAGTGGATTCAGGTATGATGATTCTAACTGAAATAAGTCACACAGAAAAAGAAACATCATAAGATATCACTAATACACGGAATGTAAACTTGGCTACACAGGAACTGAATTACAAAACAGAACAGGGTCTCAAATTTAGAAAACCAACTTATGCTTGCTAAGGGGAAAGGTGAGTTGGGGTGCTGCCTAAAACCAGAGATTGAAATGAACACAGATAAAGTTCCTTAAGCCAAATATGGAATAGACAAGAGCTACTCCTTGCTCAACGAAATGGACTCAACACCCCATATTAAACGCCTAAGAATGTACCTGACTAGTAAGTATCTTAAAACCTATGGATTGCTATGTCTCCGAAAGAGAATCAAGCGTGTGTACAGGGACATAAACGCAGCAGTGATAGGATTGGAGAGGTTCGGTGAGCAAATGAAGACCCTTTGAAGTCATATTGCATGGTACCCATTCCACGGGTCTCAACTCTCCAGGTTTAAGGGATTCTTCCTTCAGCTAAAACATGCATGTGGAACCCAGAGTATGATCCACCGTGTGATCGGGAGACGTGTTCAAATATGTCTCAGTTCTCGTCCCCTGGTACTCGGGTGCAACATTCCAGACGCTTTACTAACACTCTCCCGACTTGGAGAGTCAGTGCCTTTAACCTCCTGTTTGGCCCAGTTTGCAATTTCTGCGGAAGATGAACAGGAATAGGGAGAACCAATGAGAGACCAGCTGGAGGTGTCTGGACGGGCAAATTTAACTCTCATTTCCCACCAGGAAGAGGAATTAACCAAAGGCTCAGCGTGCCGTGCCGGAACCAGATTAGGGCCTGAAGCAATCCTGCGGTGTTGCGGCCAGCTCACAAGAAAGCGAGTTGAAGAAAGGAGCTCAGGGGCACTGTAATTCACAAACCTGCAGAGTTATAAATGACAGCTCTCGTCCAAAAATATACTGAAGTAAGGCTGCCAAGAGGACTTGAAAGCGGGGCAGAATTGCAGGAAACCGATTTCAGGAGGTAGACTGGAATTGCAGTTAAAGCATAGGAAAAGAGGCAGAACGTCCACAATGATGCACTTGGCCAAAAAGGGCGTATGCGTTTTTTCCTGAATATATTCAGGAAAAAACGCATACGCCCTTTTTGGCCAACCAAGCAAGCTTGCAAAGGAAATCTGCACTACAATGAAGTCTCACTTCCCCCCGGTCAAAAGGGCCATCAGAAAAAAGTGTAAAATCCAGAAGGCAGGACAGGCCATGGAGAACTGGGAGCCTTGTTATGCTGATGGGCGGGATGTAAATTGCCAAGAGCCACTCGGGAGAAGTGTATGGTGTTTCCTGAAACATCTAAAAAACAAAGCAACAGAGCCTAGGGCACTTCCACTTATGGTCCTATAGCTTAGGGAAATTAAAATCAAAAAGACACAGCCACCCCAAAGTTTGGGACGGCTCTGTTTACAAGAACCTCGTTTACGGTACAAGTTCAATATCGCAGAAAGTGAGTAATGGATAAAGAAGTTGTGGTACTTACGTACAATGCAATATCACTCAGCAACGAAATCTATGTCATCAGGCCCGTAGCAGCATAATGAGTGGATTCAGGTATGATGATTCTAACTGAAATAAGTCACACAGAAAAAGAAACATCATAAGATATCACTAATACATGGAATGTAAACTTGGCTACACAGGAACTGAATTACAAAACAGAACAGCGTCTCAAATTTAGAAAACCAACTTATGCTTGCTAAGGGGAAAGGTGAGTTGGGGTGCTGCCTAAAACCAGAGATTGAAATGAACACAGATAAAGTTCCTTAAGCCAAATATGGAATAGACAAGAGCTACTCCTTGCTCAACGAAATGGACTCAACACCCCATATTAAACGCCTAAGAATGTACCTGACTAGTAAGTATCTTAAAACCTATGGATTGCTATGTCTCCGAAAGAGAATCAAGCGTGTGTACAGGGGCATAAACGCAGCAGTGATAGGATTGGAGAGGTTCGGTGAGCAAATGAAGACCCTTTGAAGTCATATTGCATGGTACCCATTCCACGGGTCTCAACTCTCCAGGTTTAAGGGATTCTTCCTTCAGCTAAAACATGCATGTGGAACCCAGAGTATGATCCACCGTGTGATCGGGAGACGTGTTCAAATATGTCTCAGTTCTCGTCCCCTGGTACTCGGGTGCAACATTCCAGACGCTTTACTAACACTCTCCCGACTTGGAGAGTCAGTGCCTTTAACCTCCTGTTTGGCCCAGTTTGCAATTTCTGTGGAAGATGAACAGGAATAGGGAGAACCAATGAGAGACCAGCTGGAGGTGTCTGGACGGGCAAATTTAACTCTCATTTCCCACCAGGAAGAGGAATTAACCAAAGGCTCAGCGTGCCGTGCCGGAACCAGATTAGGGCCTGAAGCAATCCTGCGGTGTTGCGGCCAGCTCACAAGAAAGCGAGTTGAAGAAAGGAGCTCAGGGGCACTGTAATTCACAAACCTGCAGAGTTATAAATGACAGCTCTCGTCCAAAAATATACTGAAGTAAGGCTGCCAAGAGGACTTGAAAGCGGGGCAGAATTGCAGGAAACCGATTTCAGGAGGTAGACTGGAATTGCAGTTAAAGCATAGGAAAAGAGGCAGAACGTCCACAATGATGCACTTGGCCAAAAAGGGCGTATGCGTTTTTTCCTGAATATATTCAGGAAAAAACGCATACGCCCTTTTTGGCCAACCAAGCAAGCTTGCAAAGGAAATCTGCACTACAATGAAGTCTCACTTCCCCCCGGTCAAAAGGGTCATCAGAAAAAAGTGTAAAATCCAGAAGGCAGGACAGGCCATGGAGAACTGGGAGCCTTGTTATGCTGATGGGCGGGATGTAAATTGCCAACAGCCACTCGGGAGAAGTGTATGGTGTTTCCTGAAACATCTAAAAAACAAAGCAACAGAGCCTAGGGCACTTCCACTTATGGTCCTATAGCTTAGGGAAATTAAAATCAAAAAGACACAGCCACCCCAAAGTTTGGGACGGCTCTGTTTACAAGAACCTCGTTTACGGTACAAGTTCAATATCGCAGAAAGTGAGTAATGGATAAAGAAGTTGTGGTACTTACGTACAATGCAATATCACTCAGCAACGAAATCTATGTCATCAGGCCCGTAGCAGCATAATGAGTGGATTCAGGTATGATGATACTAACTGAAATAAGTCACACAGAAAAAGAAACATCATAAGATATCACTAATACACGGAATGTAAACTTGGCTACACAGGAACTGAATTACAAAACAGAACAGGGTCTCAAATTTAGAAAACCAACTTATGCTTGCTAAGGGGAAAGGTGAGTTGGGGTGCTGCCTAAAACCAGAGATTGAAATGAACACAGATAAAGTTCCTTAAGCCAAATATGGAATAGACAAGAGCTACTCCTTGCTCAACGAAATGGACTCAACACCCCATATTAAACGCCTAAGAATGTACCTGACTAGTAAGTATCTTAAAACCTATGGATTGCTATGTCTCCGAAAGAGAATCAAGCGTGTGTACAGGGGCATAAACGCAGCAGTGATAGGATTGGAGAGGTTCGGTGAGCAAATGAAGACCCTTTGAAGTCATATTGCATGGTACCCATTCCACGGGTCTCAACTCTCCAGGTTTAAAGGATTCTTCCTTCAGCTAAAACATGCATGTGGAACCCAGAGTATGATCCACCGTGTGATCGGGAGACGTGTTCAAATATGTCTCAGTTCTCGTCCCCTGGTACTCGGGTGCAACATTCCAGACGCTTTACTAACACTCTCCCGACTTGGAGAGTCAGTGCCTTTAAACTCCTGTTTGGCCCAGTTTGCAATTTCTGTGGAAGATGAACAGGAATAGGGAGAACCAATGAGAGACCAGCTGGAGGTGTCTGGACGGGCAAATTTAACTCTCATTTCCCACCAGGAAGAGGAATTAACCAAAGGCTCAGCGTGCCGTGCCGGAAGCAGATTAGGGCCTGAAGCAATCCTGCAGTGTTGCGGCCAGCTCACAAGAAAGCGAGTTGAAGAAAGGAGCTCAGGGGCACTGTAATTCACAAACCTGCAGAGTTATAAATGACAGCTATCGTCCAAAAATATACTGAAGTAAGGCTGCCAAGAGGACTTGAAAGCGGGGCAGAATTGCAGGAAACCGATTTCAGGAGGTAGACTGGAATTGCAGTTAAAGCATAGGAAAAGAGGCAGAACGTCGACAATGATGCACTTGGCCAAAAAGGGCGTATGCGTTTTTTCCTGAATATATTCAGGAAAAAACGCATACGCCCTTTTTGGCCAACCAAGCAAGCTTGCAAAGGAAATCTGCACTACAATGAAGTCTCACTTCCCCCCGGTCAAAAGGGCCATCTGAAAAAAGTGTAAAATCCAGAAGGCAGGACAGGCCATGGAGAACTGGGAGCCTTGTTATGCTGATGGGCGGGATGTAAATTGCCAACAGCCACTCGGGAGAAGTGTATGGTGTTTCCTGAAACATCTAAAAAACAAAGCAACAGAGCCTAGGGCACTTCCACTTATGGTCCTATAGCTTAGGGAAATTAAAATCAAAAAGACACAGCCACCCCAAAGTTTGGGACGGCTCTGTTTACAAGAACCTCGTTTACGGTACAAGTTCAATATCGCAGAAAGTGAGTAATGGATAAAGAAGTTGTGGTACTTACGTACAATGCAATATCACTCAGCAACGAAATCTATGTCATCAGGCCCGTAGCAGCATAATGAGTGGATTCAGGTATGATGATTCTAACTGAAATAATTCACACAGAAAAAGAAACATCATAAGATATCACTAATACACGGAATGTAAACTTGGCTACACAGGAACTGAATTACAAAACAGAACAGGGTCTCAAATTTAGAAAACCAACTTATGCTTGCTAAGGGGAAAGGTGAGTTGGGGTGCTGCCTAAAACCAGAGATTGAAATGAACACAGATAAAGGTCCTTAAGCCAAATATGGAATAGACAAGAGCTACTCCTTGCTCAACGAAATGGACTCAACACCCCATATTAAACGCCTAAGAATGTACCTGACTAGTAAGTATCTTAAAACCTATGGATTGCTATGTCTCCAAAAGAGAATCAAGCGTGTGTACAGGGGCATAAACGCAGCAGTGATAGGATTGGAGAGGTTCGGTGAGCAAATGAAGACCCTTTGAAGTCATATTGCATGGTACCCATTCCACGGGTCTCAACTCTCCAGGTTTAAGGGATTCTTCCTTCAGCTAAAACATGCATGTGGAACCCAGAGTATGATCCACCGTGTGATCGGGAGACGTGTTCAAATATGTCTCAGTTCTCGTCCCCTGGTACTCGGGTGCAACATTCCAGACGCTTTACTAACACTCTCCCGACTTGGAGAGTCAGTGCCTTTAACCTCCTGTTTGGCCCAGTTTGCAATTTCTGTGGAAGATGAACAGGAATAGGGAGAACCAATGAGAGACCAGCTGGAGGTGTCTGGACGGGCAAATTTAACTCTCATTTCCCACCAGGAAGAGGAATTAACCAAAGGCTCAGCGTGCCGTGCCGGAACCAGATTAGGGCCTGAAGCAATCCTGCGGTGTTGCGGCCAGCTCACAAGAAAGCGAGTTGAAGAAAGGAGCTCAGGGGCACTGTAATTCACAAACCTGCAGAGTTATAAATGACAGCTCTCGTCCAAAAATATACTGAAGTAAGGCTGCCAAGAGGACTTGAAAGCGGGGCAGAATTGCAGGAAACCGATTTCAGGAGGTAGACTGGAATTGCAGTTAAAGCATAGGAAAAGAGGCAGAACGTCGACAATGATGCACTTGGCCAAAAAGGGAGTATGCGTTTTTTCCTGAATATATTCAGGAAAAAACGCATACGCCCTTTTTGGCCAACCAAGCAAGCTTGCAAAGGAAATCTGCACTACAATGAAGTCTCACTTCCCCCCGGTCAAAAGGGCCATCAGAAAAAAGTGTAAAATCCAGAAGGCAGGACAGGCCATGGAGAACTGGGAGCCTTGTTATGCTGATGGGCGGGATGTAAATTGGCAACAGCCACTCGGGAGAAGTGTATGGTGTTTCCTGAAACATCTAAAAAACAAAGCAACAGAGCCTAGGGCACTTCCACTTATGGTCCTATAGTTTAGGGAAATTAAAATCAAAAAGACACAGCCACCCCAAAGTTTGGGAAGGCTCTGTTTACAAGAACCTCGTTTACGGTACAAGTTCAATATCGCAGAAAGTGAGTAATGGATAAAGAAGTTGTGGTACTTACGTACAATGCAATATCACTCAGCAATGAAATCTGTCATCAGGCCCGTAGCAGCATAATGTGTGGATTCAGGTATGATGATTCTAACTGAAATAAGTCACACAGAAAAAGAAACATCATAAGATATCACTAATACACGGAATGTAAACTTGGCTACACAGGAACTGAATTACAAAACAGAACAGGGTCTCAAATTTAGAAAACCAACTTATGCTTGCTAAGGGGAAAGGTGAGTTGGGGTGCTGCCTAAAACCAGAGATTGAAATGAACACAGATAAAGTTCCTTAAGCCAAATATGGAATAGACAAGAGCTACTCCTTGCTCAACGAAATGGACTCAACACCCCATATTAAACGCCTAAGAATGTACCTGACTAGTAAGTATCTTAAAACCTATGGATTGCTATGTCTCCGAAAGAGAATCAAGCGTGTGTACAGGGACATAAACGCAGCAGTGATAGGATTGGAGAGGTTCGGTGAGCAAATGAAGACCCTTTGAAGTCATATTGCATGGTACCCATTCCACGGGTCTCAACTCTCCAGGTTTAAGGGATTCTTCCTTCAGCTAAAACATGCATGTGGAACCCAGAGTATGATCCACCGTGTGATCGGGAGACGTGTTCAAATATGTCTCAGTTCTCGTCCCCTGGTACTCGGGTGCAACATTCCAGACGCTTTACTAACACTCTCCCGACTTGGAGAGTCAGTGCCTTTAACCTCCTGTTTGGCCCAGTTTGCAATTTCTGCGGAAGATGAACAGGAATAGGGAGAACCAATGAGAGACCAGCTGGAGGTGTCTGGACGGGCAAATTTAACTCTCATTTCCCACCAGGAAGAGGAATTAACCAAAGGCTCAGCGTGCCGTGCCGGAACCAGATTAGGGCCTGAAGCAATCCTGCGGTGTTGCGGCCAGCTCACAAGAAAGCGAGTTGAAGAAAGGAGCTCAGGGGCACTGTAATTCACAAACCTGCAGAGTTATAAATGACAGCTCTCGTCCAAAAATATACTGAAGTAAGGCTGCCAAGAGGACTTGAAAGCGGGGCAGAATTGCAGGAAACCGATTTCAGGAGGTAGACTGGAATTGCAGTTAAAGCATAGGAAAAGAGGCAGAACGTCCACAATGATGCACTTGGCCAAAAAGGGCGTATGCGTTTTTTCCTGAATATATTCAGGAAAAAACGCATACGCCCTTTTTGGCCAACCAAGCAAGCTTGCAAAGGAAATCTGCACTACAATGAAGTCTCACTTCCTCCCGGTCAAAAGGGCCATCAGAAAAAAGTGTAAAATCCAGAAGGCAGGACAGGCCATGGAGAACTGGGAGCCTTGTTATGCTGATGGGCGGGATGTAAATTGCCAACAGCCACTCGGGAGAAGTGTATGGTGTTTCCTGAAACATCTAAAAAACAAAGCAACAGAGCCTAGGGCACTTCCACTTATGGTCCTATAGCTTAGGGAAATTAAAATCAAAAAGACACAGCCACCCCAAAGTTTGGGACGGCTCTGTTTACAAGAACCTCGTTTACGGTACAAGTTCAATATCACAGAAAGTGAGTAATGGATAAAGAAGTTGTGGTACTTACGTACAATGCAATATCACTCAGCAATGAAATCTATGTCATCAGGCCCGTAGCAGCATAATGAGTGGATTCAGGTATGATGATTCTAATTGAAATAAGTCACACAGAAAAAGAAACATCATAAGATATCACTAATACACGGAATGTAAACTTGGCTACACAGGAACTGAATTACAAAACAGAACAGCGTCTCAAATTTAGAAAACCAACTTATGCTTGCTAAGGGGAAAGGTGAGTTGGGGTGCTGCCTAAAACCAGAGATTGAAATGAACACAGATAAAGTTCCTTAAGCCAAATATGGAATAGACAAGAGCTACTCCTTGCTCAACGAAATGGACTCAACACCCCATATTAAACGCCTAAGAATGTACCTGACTAGTAAGTATCTTAAAACCTATGGATTGCTATGTCTCCGAAAGAGAATCAAGCGTGTGTACAGGGGCATAAACGCAGCAGTGATAGGATTGGAGAGGTTCGGTGAGCAAATGAAGACCCTTTGAAGTCATATTGCATGGTACCCATTCCACGGGTCTCAACTCTCCAGGTTTAAGGGATTCTTCCTTCAGCTAAAACATGCATGTGGAACCCAGAGTATGATCCACCGTGTGATCGGGAGACGTGTTCAAATATGTCTCAGTTCTCGTCCCCTGGTACTCGGGTGCAACATTCCAGACGCTTTACTAACACTCTCCCGACTTGGAGAGTCAGTGCCTTTAAACTCCTGTTTGGCCCAGTTTGCAATTTCTGTGGAAGATGAACAGGAATAGGGAGAACCAATGAGAGACCAGCTGGAGGTGTCTGGACGGGCAAATTTAACTCTCATTTCCCACCAGGAAGAGGAATTAACCAAAGGCTCAGCGTGCCGTGCCGGAACCAGATTAGGGCCTGAAGCAATCCTGCGGTGTTGCGGCCAGCTCACAAGAAAGCGAGTTGAAGAAAGGAGCTCAGGGGCACTGTAATTCACAAACCTGCAGAGTTATAAATGACAGCTCTCGTCCAAAAATATACTGAAGTAAGGCTGCCAAGAGGACTTGAAAGCGGGGCAGAATTGCAGGAAACCGATTTCAGGAGGTAGACTGGAATTGCAGTTAAAGCATAGGAAAAGAGGCAGAACGTCCACAATGATGCACTTGGCCAAAAAGGGCGTATGCGTTTTTTCCTGAATATATTCAGGAAAAAACGCATACGCCCTTTTTGGCCAACCAAGCAAGCTTGCAAAGGAAATCTGCACTACAATGAAGTCTCACTTCCCCCCGGTCAAAAGGGCCATCTGAAAAAAGTGTAAAATCCAGAAGGCAGGACAGGCCATGGAGAACTGGGAGCCTTGTTATGCTGATGGGCGGGATGTAAATTGGCAACAGCCACTCGGGAGAAGTGTATGGTGTTTCCTGAAACATCTAAAAAACAAAGCAACAGAGCCTAGGGCACTTCCACTTATGGTCCTATAGCTTAGGGAAATTAAAATCAAAAAGACACAGCCACCCCAAAGTTTGGGACGGCTCTGTTTACAAGAACCTCGTTTACGGTACAAGTTCAATATCGCAGAAAGTGAGTAATGGATAAAGAAGTTGTGGTACTTACGTACAATGCAATATCACTCAGCAATGAAATCTATGTCATCAGGCCCGTAGCAGCATAATGAGTGGATTCAGGTATGATGATTCTAACTGAAATAAGTCACACAGAAAAAGAAACATCATAAGATATCACTAATACACGGAATGTAAACTTGGCTACACAGGAACTGAATTACAAAACAGAACAGGGTCTCAAATTTAGAAAACCAACTTATGCTTGCTAAGGGGAAAGGTGAGTTGGGGTGCTGCCTAAAACCAGAGATTGAAATGAACACAGATAAAGTTCCTTAAGCCAAATATGGAATAGACAAGAGCTACTCCTTGCTCAACGAAATGGACTCAACACCCCATATTAAACGCCTAAGAATGTACCTGACTAGTAAGTATCTTAAAACCTATGGATTGCTATGACTCCGAAAGAGAATCAAGCGTGTGTACAGGGGCATAAACGCAGCAGTGATAGGATTGGAGAGGTTCGGTGAGCAAATGAAGACCCTTTGAAGTCATATTGCATGGTACCCATTCCACGGGTCTCAACTCTCCAGGTTTAAGGGATTCTTCCTTCAGCTAAAACATGCATGTGGAACCCAGAGTATGATCCACCGTGTGATCGGGAGACGTGTTCAAATATGTCTCAGTTCTCGTCCCCTGGTACTCGGGTGCAACATTCCAGACGCTTTACTAACACTCTCCCGACTTGGAGAGTCAGTGCCTTTAACCTCCTGTTTGGCCCAGTTTGCAATTTCTGCGGAAGATGAACAGGAATAGGGAGAACCAATGAGAGACCAGCTGGAGGTGTCTGGACGGGCAAATTTAACTCTCATTTCCCACCAGGAAGAGGAATTAACCAAAGGCTCAGCGTGCCGTGCCGGAACCAGATTAGGGCCTGAAGCAATCCTGCGGTGTTGCGGCCAGCTCACAAGAAAGCGAGTTGAAGAAAGGAGCTCAGGGGCACTGTAATTCACAAACCTGCAGAGTTATAAATGACAGCTCTCGTCCAAAAATATACTGAAGTAAGGCTGCCAAGAGGACTTGAAAGCGGGGCAGAATTGCAGGAAACCGATTTCAGGAGGTAGACTGGAATTGCAGTTAAAGCATAGGAAAAGAGGCAGAACGTCCACAATGATGCACTTGGCCAAAAAGGGCGTATGCGTTTTTTCCTGAATATATTCAGGAAAAAACGCATACGTCCTTTTTGGCCAACCAAGCAAGCTTGCAAAGGAAATCTGCACTACAATGAAGTCTCACTTCCCCCCGGTCAAAAGGGCCATCAGAGAAAAGTGTAAAATCCAGAAGGCAGGACAGGCCATGGAGAACTGGGAGCCTTGTTATGCTGATGGGCGGGATGTAAATTGCCAACAGCCACTCGGGAGAAGTGTATGGTGTTTCCTGAAACATCTAAAAAACAAAGCAACAGAGCCTAGGGCACTTCCACTTATGGTCCTATAGCTTAGGGAAATTAAAATCAAAAAGACACAGCCACCCCAAAGTTTGGGACGGCTCTGTTTACAAGAATCTCGTTTACGGTACAAGTTCAATATCGCAGAAAGTGAGTAATGGATAAAGAAGTTGTGGTACTTACGTACAATGCAATATCACTCAGCAATGAAATCTATGTCATCAGGCCCGTAGCAGCATAATGAGTGGATTCAGGTATGATGATTCTAACTGAAATAAGTCACACAGAAAAAGAAACATCATAAGATATCACTAATACACGGAATGTAAACTTGGCTACACAGGAACTGAATTACAAAACAGAACAGGGTCTCAAATTTAGAAAACCAACTTATGCTTGCTAAGGGGAAAGGTGAGTTGGGGTGCTGCCTAAAACCAGAGATTGAAATGAACACAGATAAAGTTCCTTAAGCCAAATATGGAATAGACAAGAGCTACTCCTTGCTCAACGAAATGGACTCAACACCCCATATTAAACGCCTAAGAATGTACCTGACTAGTAAGTATCTTAAAACCTATGGATTGCTATGACTCCGAAAGAGAATCAAGCGTGTGTACAGGGGCATAAACGCAGCAGTGATAGGATTGGAGAGGTTCGGTGAGCAAATGAAGACCCTTTGAAGTCATATTGCATGGTACCCATTCCACGGGTCTCAACTCTCCAGGTTTAAGGGATTCTTCCTTCAGCTAAAACATGCATGTGGAACCCAGAGTATGATCCACCGTGTGATCGGGAGACGTGTTCAAATATGTCTCAGTTCTCGTCCCCTGGTACTCGGGTGCAACATTCCAGACGCTTTACTAACACTCTCCCGACTTGGAGAGTCAGTGCCTTTAACCTCCTGTTTGGCCCAGTTTGCAATTTCTGCGGAAGATGAACAGGAATAGGGAGAACCAATGAGAGACCAGCTGGAGGTGTCTGGACGGGCAAATTTAACTCTCATTTCCCACCAGGAAGAGGAATTAACCAAAGGCTCAGCGTGCCGTGCCGGAACCAGATTAGGGCCTGAAGCAATCCTGCGGTGTTGCGGCCAGCTCACAAGAAAGCGAGTTGAAGAAAGGAGCTCAGGGGCACTGTAATTCACAAACCTGCAGAGTTATAAATGACAGCTCTCGTCCAAAAATATACTGAAGTAAGGCTGCCAAGAGGACTTGAAAGCGGGGCAGAATTGCAGGAAACCGATTTCAGGAGGTAGACTGGAATTGCAGTTAAAGCATAGGAAAAGAGGCAGAACGTCCACAATGATGCACTTGGCCAAAAAGGGCGTATGCGTTTTTTCCTGAATATATTCAGGAAAAAACGCATACGCCCTTTTTGGCCAACCAAGCAAGCTTGCAAAGGAAATCTGCACTACAATGAAGTCTCACTTCCCCCCGGTCAAAAGGGCCATCAGAAAAAAGTGTAAAATCCAGAAGGCAGGACAGGCCATGGAGAACTGGGAGCCTTGTTATGCTGATGGGCGGGATGTAAATTGGCAACAGCCACTCGGGAGAAGTGTATGGTGTTTCCTGAAACATCTAAAAAACAAAGCAACAGAGCCTAGGGCACTTCCACTTATGGTCCTATAGCTTAGGGAAATTAAAATCAAAAAGACACAGCCACCCCAAAGTTTGGGACGGCTCTGTTTACAAGAACCTCGTTTACGGTACAAGTTCAATATCGCAGAAAGTGAGTAATGGATAAAGAAGTTGTGGTACTTACGTACAATGCAATATCACTCAGCAATGAAATCTATGTCATCAGGCCCGTAGCAGCATAATGAGTGGATTCAGGTATGATGATTCTAACTGAAATAAGTCACACAGAAAAAGAAACATCATAAGATATCACTAATACACGGAATGTAAACTTGGCTACACAGGAACTGAATTACAAAACAGAACAGGGTCTCAAATTTAGAAAACCAACTTATGCTTGCTAAGGGGAAAGGTGAGTTGGGGTGCTGCCTAAAACCAGAGTTGAAATGAACACAGATAAAGTTCCTTAAGCCAAATATGGAATAGACAAGAGCTACTCCTTGCTCAACGAAATGGACTCAACACCCCATATTAAACGCCTAAGAATGTACCTGACTAGTAAGTATCTTAAAACCTATGGATTGCTATGTCTCCGAAAGAGAATCAAGCGTGTGTACAGGGACATAAACGCAGCAGTGATAGGATTGGAGAGGTTCGGTGAGCAAATGAAGACCCTTTGAAGTCATATTGCATGGTACCCATTCCACGGGTCTCAACTCTCCAGGTTTAAGGGATTCTTCCTTCAGCTAAAACATGCATGTGGAACCCAGAGTATGATCCACCGTGTGATCGGGAGACGTGTTCAAATATGTCTCAGTTCTCGTCCCCTGGTACTCGGGTGCAACATTCCAGACGCTTTACTAACACTCTCCCGACTTGGAGAGTCAGTGCCTTTAACCTCCTGTTTGGCCCAGTTTGCAATTTCTGCGGAAGATGAACAGGAATAGGGAGAACCAATGAGAGACCAGCTGGAGGTGTCTGGACGGGCAAATTTAACTCTCATTTCCCAACAGGAAGAGGAATTAACCAAAGGCTCAGCGTGCCGTGCCGGAACCAGATTAGGGCCTGAAGCAATCCTGCGGTGTTGCGGCCAGCTCACAAGAAAGCGAGTTGAAGAAAGGAGCTCAGGGGCACTGTAATTCACAAACCTGCAGAGTTATAAATGACAGCTCTCGTCCAAAAATATACTGAAGTAAGGCTGCCAAGAGGACTTGAAAGCGGGGCAGAATTGCAGGAAACCGATTTCAGGAGGTAGACTGGAATTGCAGTTAAAGCATAGGAAAAGAGGCAGAACGTCCACAATGATGCACTTGGCCAAAAAGGGCGTATGCGTTTTTTCCTGAATATATTCAGGAAAAAACGCATACGCCCTTTTTGGCCAACCAAGCAAGCTTGCAAAGGAAATCTGCACTACAATGAAGTCTCACTTCCCCCCGGTCAAAAGGGCCATCAGAAAAAAGTGTAAAATCCAGAAGGCAGGACAGGCCATGGAGAACTGGGAGCCTTGTTATGCTGATGGGCGGGATGTAAATTGCCAACAGCCACTCGGGAGAAGTGTATGGTGTTTCCTGAAACATCTAAAAAACAAAGCAACAGAGCCTAGGGCACTTCCACTTATGGTCCTATAGTTTAGGGAAATTAAAATCAAAAAGACACAGCCACCCCAAAGTTTGGGAAGGCTCTGTTTACAAGAACCTCGTTTACGGTACAAGTTCAATATCGCAGAAAGTGAGTAATGGATAAAGAAGTTGTGGTACTTACGTACAATGCAATATCACTCAGCAATGAAATCTATGTCATCAGGCCCGTAGCAGCATAATGAGTGGATTCAGGTATGATGATTCTAACTGAAATAAGTCACACAGAAAAAGAAACATCATAAGATATCACTAATACACGGAATGTAAACTTGGCTACACAGGAACTGAATTACAAAACAGAACAGGGTCTCAAATTTAGAAAACCAACTTATGCTTGCTAAGGGGAAAGGTGAGTTGGGGTGCTGCCTAAAACCAGAGATTGAAATGAACACAGATAAAGTTCCTTAAGCCAAATATGGAATAGACAAGAGCTACTCCTTGCTCAACGAAATGGACTCAACACCCCATATTAAACGCCTAAGAATGTACCTGACTAGTAAGTATCTTAAAACCTATGGATTGCTATGTCTCCGAAAGAGAATCAAGCGTGTGTACAGGGACATAAACGCAGCAGTGATAGGATTGGAGAGGTTCGGTGAGCAAATGAAGACCCTTTGAAGTCATATTGCATGGTACCCATTCCACGGGTCTCAACTCTCCAGGTTTAAGGGATTCTTCCTTCAGCTAAAACATGCATGTGGAACCCAGAGTATGATCCACCGTGTGATCGGGAGACGTGTTCAAATATGTCTCAGTTCTCGTCCCCTGGTACTCGGGTGCAACATTCCAGACGCTTTACTAACACTCTCCCGACTTGGAGAGTCAGTGCCTTTAACCTCCTGTTTGGCCCAGTTTGCAATTTCTGCGGAAGATGAACAGGAATAGGGAGAACCAATGAGAGACCAGCTGGAGGTGTCTGGACGGGCAAATTTAACTCTCATTTCCCACCAGGAAGAGGAATTAACCAAAGGCTCAGCGTGCCGTGCCGGAACCAGATTAGGGCCTGAAGCAATCCTGCGGTGTTGCGGCCAGCTCACAAGAAAGCGAGTTGAAGAAAGGAGCTCAGGGGCACTGTAATTCACAAACCTGCAGAGTTATAAATGACAGCTCTCGTCCAAAAATATACTGAAGTAAGGCTGCCAAGAGGACTTGAAAGCGGGGCAGAATTGCAGGAAACCGATTTCAGGAGGTAGACTGGAATTGCAGTTAAAGCATAGGAAAAGAGGCAGAACGTCCACAATGATGCACTTGGCCAAAAAGGGCGTATGCGTTTTTTCCTGAATATATTCAGGAAAAAACGCATACGCCCTTTTTGGCCAACCAAGCAAGCTTGCAAAGGAAATCTGCACTACAATGAAGTCTCACTTCCCCCCGGTCAAAAGGGCCATCAGAAAAAAGTGTAAAATCCAGAAGGCAGGACAGGCCATGGAGAACTGGGAGCCTTGTTATGCTGATGGGCGGGATGTAAATTGCCAACAGCCACTCGGGAGAAGTGTATGGTGTTTCCTGAAACATCTAAAAAACAAAGCAACAGAGCCTAGGGCACTTCCACTTATGGTCCTATAGCTTAGGGAAATTAAAATCAAAAAGACACAGCCACCCCAAAGTTTGGGACGGCTCTGTTTACAAGAACCTCATTTACGGTACAAGTTCAATATCACAGAAAGTGAGTAATGGATAAAGAAGTTGTGGTACTTACGTACAATGCAATATCACTCAGCAATGAAATCTATGTCATCAGGCCCGTAGCAGCATAATGAGTGGATTCAGGTATGATGATTCTAATTGAAATAAGTCACACAGAAAAAGAAACATCATAAGATATCACTAATACACGGAATGTAAACTTGGCTACACAGGAACTGAATTACAAAACAGAACAGCGTCTCAAATTTAGAAAACCAACTTATGCTTGCTAAGGGGAAAGGTGAGTTGGGGTGCTGCCTAAAACCAGAGATTGAAATGAACACAGATAAAGTTCCTTAAGCCAAATATGGAATAGACAAGAGCTACTCCTTGCTCAACGAAATGGACTCAACACCCCATATTAAACGCCTAAGAATGTACCTGACTAGTAAGTATCTTAAAACCTATGGATTGCTATGTCTCCGAAAGAGAATCAAGCGTGTGTACAGGGGCATAAACGCAGCAGTGATAGGATTGGAGAGGTTCGGTGAGCAAATGAAGACCCTTTGAAGTCATATTGCATGGTACCCATTCCACGGGTCTCAACTCTCCAGGTTTAAGGGATTCTTCCTTCAGCTAAAACATGCATGTGGAACCCAGAGTATGATCCACCGTGTGATCGGGAGACGTGTTCAAATATGTCTCAGTTCTCGTCCCCTGGTACTCGGGTGCAACATTCCAGACGCTTTACTAACACTCTCCCGACTTGGAGAGTCAGTGCCTTTAAACTCCTGTTTGGCCCAGTTTGCAATTTCTGTGGAAGATGAACAGGAATAGGGAGAACCAATGAGAGACCAGCTGGAGGTGTCTGGACGGGCAAATTTAACTCTCATTTCCCACCAGGAAGAGGAATTAACCAAAGGCTCAGCGTGCCGTGCCGGAACCAGATTAGGGCCTGAAGCAATCCTGCGGTGTTGCGGCCAGCTCACAAGAAAGCGAGTTGAAGAAAGGAGCTCAGGGGCACTGTAATTCACAAACCTGCAGAGTTATAAATGACAGCTCTCGTCCAAAAATATACTGAAGTAAGGCTGCCAAGAGGACTTGAAAGCGGGGCAGAATTGCAGGAAACCGATTTCAGGAGGTAGACTGGAATTGCAGTTAAAGCATAGGAAAAGAGGCAGAACGTCCACAATGATGCACTTGGCCAAAAAGGGCGTATGCGTTTTTTCCTGAATATATTCAGGAAAAAACGCATACGCCCTTTTTGGCCAACCAAGCAAGCTTGCAAAGGAAATCTGCACTACAATGAAGTCTCACTTCCCCCCGGTCAAAAGGGCCATCTGAAAAAAGTGTAAAATCCAGAAGGCAGGACAGGCCATGGAGAACTGGGAGCCTTGTTATGCTGATGGGCGGGATGTAAATTGGCAACAGCCACTCGGGAGAAGTGTATGGTGTTTCCTGAAACATCTAAAAAACAAAGCAACAGAGCCTAGGGCACTTCCACTTATGGTCCTATAGCTTAGGGAAATTAAAATCAAAAAGACACAGCCACCCCAAAGTTTGGGACGGCTCTGTTTACAAGAACCTCGTTTACGGTACAAGTTCAATATCGCAGAAAGTGAGTAATGGATAAAGAAGTTGTGGTACTTACGTACAATGCAATATCACTCAGCAATGAAATCTATGTCATCAGGCCCGTAGCAGCATAATGAGTGGATTCAGGTATGATGATTCTAACTGAAATAAGTCACACAGAAAAAGAAACATCATAAGATATCACTAATACACGGAATGTAAACTTGGCTACACAGGAACTGAATTACAAAACAGAACAGGGTCTCAAATTTAGAAAACCAACTTATGCTTGCTAAGGGGAAAGGTGAGTTGGGGTGCTGCCTAAAACCAGAGATTGAAATGAACACAGATAAAGTTCCTTAAGCCAAATATGGAATAGACAAGAGCTACTCCTTGCTCAACGAAATGGACTCAACACCCCATATTAAACGCCTAAGAATGTACCTGACTAGTAAGTATCTTAAAACCTATGGATTGCTATGACTCCGAAAGAGAATCAAGCGTGTGTACAGGGGCATAAACGCAGCAGTGATAGGATTGGAGAGGTTCGGTGAGCAAATGAAGACCCTTTGAAGTCATATTGCATGGTACCCATTCCACGGGTCTCAACTCTCCAGGTTTAAGGGATTCTTCCTTCAGCTAAAACATGCATGTGGAACCCAGAGTATGATCCACCGTGTGATCGGGAGACGTGTTCAAATATGTCTCAGTTCTCGTCCCCTGGTACTCGGGTGCAACATTCCAGACGCTTTACTAACACTCTCCCGACTTGGAGAGTCAGTGCCTTTAACCTCCTGTTTGGCCCAGTTTGCAATTTCTGCGGAAGATGAACAGGAATAGGGAGAACCAATGAGAGACCAGCTGGAGGTGTCTGGACGGGCAAATTTAACTCTCATTTCCCACCAGGAAGAGGAATTAACCAAAGGCTCAGCGTGCCGTGCCGGAACCAGATTAGGGCCTGAAGCAATCCTGCGGTGTTGCGGCCAGCTCACAAGAAAGCGAGTTGAAGAAAGGAGCTCAGGGGCACTGTAATTCACAAACCTGCAGAGTTATAAATGACAGCTCTCGTCCAAAAATATACTGAAGTAAGGCTGCCAAGAGGACTTGAAAGCGGGGCAGAATTGCAGGAAACCGATTTCAGGAGGTAGACTGGAATTGCAGTTAAAGCATAGGAAAAGAGGCAGAACGTCCACAATGATGCACTTGGCCAAAAAGGGCGTATGCGTTTTTTCCTGAATATATTCAGGAAAAAACGCATACGTCCTTTTTGGCCAACCAAGCAAGCTTGCAAAGGAAATCTGCACTACAATGAAGTCTCACTTCCCCCCGGTCAAAAGGGCCATCAGAGAAAAGTGTAAAATCCAGAAGGCAGGACAGGCCATGGAGAACTGGGAGCCTTGTTATGCTGATGGGCGGGATGTAAATTGCCAACAGCCACTCGGGAGAAGTGTATGGTGTTTCCTGAAACATCTAAAAAACAAAGCAACAGAGCCTAGGGCACTTCCACTTATGGTCCTATAGCTTAGGGAAATTAAAATCAAAAAGACACAGCCACCCCAAAGTTTGGGACGGCTCTGTTTACAAGAATCTCGTTTACGGTACAAGTTCAATATCGCAGAAAGTGAGTAATGGATAAAGAAGTTGTGGTACTTACGTACAATGCAATATCACTCAGCAATGAAATCTATGTCATCAGGCCCGTAGCAGCATAATGAGTGGATTCAGGTATGATGATTCTAACTGAAATAAGTCACACAGAAAAAGAAACATCATAAGATATCACTAATACACGGAATGTAAACTTGGCTACACAGGAACTGAATTACAAAACAGAACAGGGTCTCAAATTTAGAAAACCAACTTATGCTTGCTAAGGGGAAAGGTGAGTTGGGGTGCTGCCTAAAACCAGAGATTGAAATGAACACAGATAAAGTTCCTTAAGCCAAATATGGAATAGACAAGAGCTACTCCTTGCTCAACGAAATGGACTCAACACCCCATATTAAACGCCTAAGAATGTACCTGACTAGTAAGTATCTTAAAACCTATGGATTGCTATGACTCCGAAAGAGAATCAAGCGTGTGTACAGGGGCATAAACGCAGCAGTGATAGGATTGGAGAGGTTCGGTGAGCAAATGAAGACCCTTTGAAGTCATATTGCATGGTACCCATTCCACGGGTCTCAACTCTCCAGGTTTAAGGGATTCTTCCTTCAGCTAAAACATGCATGTGGAACCCAGAGTATGATCCACCGTGTGATCGGGAGACGTGTTCAAATATGTCTCAGTTCTCGTCCCCTGGTACTCGGGTGCAACATTCCAGACGCTTTACTAACACTCTCCCGACTTGGAGAGTCAGTGCCTTTAACCTCCTGTTTGGCCCAGTTTGCAATTTCTGCGGAAGATGAACAGGAATAGGGAGAACCAATGAGAGACCAGCTGGAGGTGTCTGGACGGGCAAATTTAACTCTCATTTCCCACCAGGAAGAGGAATTAACCAAAGGCTCAGCGTGCCGTGCCGGAACCAGATTAGGGCCTGAAGCAATCCTGCGGTGTTGCGGCCAGCTCACAAGAAAGCGAGTTGAAGAAAGGAGCTCAGGGGCACTGTAATTCACAAACCTGCAGAGTTATAAATGACAGCTCTCGTCCAAAAATATACTGAAGTAAGGCTGCCAAGAGGACTTGAAAGCGGGGCAGAATTGCAGGAAACCGATTTCAGGAGGTAGACTGGAATTGCAGTTAAAGCATAGGAAAAGAGGCAGAACGTCCACAATGATGCACTTGGCCAAAAAGGGCGTATGCGTTTTTTCCTGAATATATTCAGGAAAAAACGCATACGCCCTTTTTGGCCAACCAAGCAAGCTTGCAAAGGAAATCTGCACTACAATGAAGTCTCACTTCCCCCCGGTCAAAAGGGCCATCAGAAAAAAGTGTAAAATCCAGAAGGCAGGACAGGCCATGGAGAACTGGGAGCCTTGTTATGCTGATGGGCGGGATGTAAATTGGCAACAGCCACTCGGGAGAAGTGTATGGTGTTTCCTGAAACATCTAAAAAACAAAGCAACAGAGCCTAGGGCACTTCCACTTATGGTCCTATAGCTTAGGGAAATTAAAATCAAAAAGACACAGCCACCCCAAAGTTTGGGACGGCTCTGTTTACAAGAACCTCGTTTACGGTACAAGTTCAATATCGCAGAAAGTGAGTAATGGATAAAGAAGTTGTGGTACTTACGTACAATGCAATATCACTCAGCAATGAAATCTATGTCATCAGGCCCGTAGCAGCATAATGAGTGGATTCAGGTATGATGATTCTAACTGAAATAAGTCACACAGAAAAAGAAACATCATAAGATATCACTAATACACGGAATGTAAACTTGGCTACACAGGAACTGAATTACAAAACAGAACAGGGTCTCAAATTTAGAAAACCAACTTATGCTTGCTAAGGGGAAAGGTGAGTTGGGGTGCTGCCTAAAACCAGAGATTGAAATGAACACAGATAAAGTTCCTTAAGCCAAATATGGAATAGACAAGAGCTACTCCTTGCTCAACGAAATGGACTCAACACCCCATATTAAACGCCTAAGAATGTACCTGACTAGTAAGTATCTTAAAACCTATGGATTGCTATGACTCCGAAAGAGAATCAAGCGTGTGTACAGGGGCATAAACGCAGCAGTGATAGGATTGGAGAGGTTCGGTGAGCAAATGAAGACCCTTTGAAGTCATATTGCATGGTACCCATTCCACGGGTCTCAACTCTCCAGGTTTAAGGGATTCTTCCTTCAGCTAAAACATGCATGTGGAACCCAGAGTATGATCCACCGTGTGATCGGGAGACGTGTTCAAATATGTCTCAGTTCTCGTCCCCTGGTACTCGGGTGCAACATTCCAGACGCTTTACTAACACTCTCCCGACTTGGAGAGTCAGTGCCTTTAACCTCCTGTTTGGCCCAGTTTGCAATTTCTGCGGAAGATGAACAGGAATAGGGAGAACCAATGAGAGACCAGCTGGAGGTGTCTGGACGGGCAAATTTAACTCTCATTTCCCACCAGGAAGAGGAATTAACCAAAGGCTCAGCGTGCCGTGCCGGAACCAGATTAGGGCCTGAAGCAATCCTGCGGTGTTGCGGCCAGCTCACAAGAAAGCGAGTTGAAGAAAGGAGCTCAGGGGCACTGTAATTCACAAACCTGCAGAGTTATAAATGACAGCTCTCGTCCAAAAATATACTGAAGTAAGGCTGCCAAGAGGACTTGAAAGCGGGGCAGAATTGCAGGAAACCGATTTCAGGAGGTAGACTGGAATTGCAGTTAAAGCATAGGAAAAGAGGCAGAACGTCCACAATGATGCACTTGGCCAAAAAGGGCGTATGCGTTTTTTCCTGAATATATTCAGGAAAAAACGCATACGCCCTTTTTGGCCAACCAAGCAAGCTTGCAAAGGAAATCTGCACTACAATGAAGTCTCACTTCCCCCCGGTCAAAAGGGCCATCTGAAAAAAGTGTAAAATCCAGAAGGCAGGACAGGCCATGGAGAACTGGGAGCCTTGTTATGCTGATGGGCGGGATGTAAATTGGCAACAGCCACTCGGGAGAAGTGTATGGTGTTTCCTGAAACATCTAAAAAACAAAGCAACAGAGCCTAGGGCACTTCCACTTATGGTCCTATAGCTTAGGGAAATTAAAATCAAAAAGACACAGCCACCCCAAAGTTTGGGACGGCTCTGTTTACAAGAACCTCGTTTACGGTACAAGTTCAATATCGCAGAAAGTGAGTAATGGATAAAGAAGTTGTGGTACTTACGTACAATGCAATATCACTCAGCAATGAAATCTATGTCATCAGGCCCGTAGCAGCATAATGAGTGGATTCAGGTATGATGATTCTAACTGAAATAAGTCACACAGAAAAAGAAACATCATAAGATATCACTAATACACGGAATGTAAACTTGGCTACACAGGAACTGAATTACAAAACAGAACAGGGTCTCAAATTTAGAAAACCAACTTATGCTTGCTAAGGGGAAAGGTGAGTTGGGGTGCTGCCTAAAACCAGAGATTGAAATGAACACAGATAAAGTTCCTTAAGCCAAATATGGAATAGACAAGAGCTACTCCTTGCTCAACGAAATGGACTCAACACCCCATATTAAACGCCTAAGAATGTACCTGACTAGTAAATATCTTAAAACCTATGGATTGCTATGACTCCGAAAGAGAATCAAGCGTGTGTACAGGGGCATAAACGCAGCAGTGATAGGATTGGAGAGGTTCGGTGAGCAAATGAAGACCCTTTGAAGTCATATTGCATGGTACCCATTCCACGGGTCTCAACTCTCCAGGTTTAAGGGATTCTTCCTTCAGCTAAAACATGCATGTGGAACCCAGAGTATGATCCACCGTGTGATCGGGAGACGTGTTCAAATATGTCTCAGTTCTCGTCCCCTGGTACTCGGGTGCAACATTCCAGACGCTTTACTAACACTCTCCCGACTTGGAGAGTCAGTGCCTTTAACCTCCTGTTTGGCCCAGTTTGCAATTTCTGCGGAAGATGAACAGGAATAGGGAGAACCAATGAGAGACCAGCTGGAGGTGTCTGGACGGGCAAATTTAACTCTCATTTCCCACCAGGAAGAGGAATTAACCAAAGGCTCAGCGTGCCGTGCCGGAACCAGATTAGGGCCTGAAGCAATCCTGCGGTGTTGCGGCCAGCTCACAAGAAAGCGAGTTGAAGAAAGGAGCTCAGGGGCACTGTAATTCACAAACCTGCAGAGTTATAAATGACAGCTCTCGTCCAAAACTATACTGAAGTAAGGCTGCCAAGAGGACTTGAAAGCGGGGCAGAATTGCAGGAAACCGATTTCAGGAGGTAGACTGGAATTGCAGTTAAAGCATAGGAAAAGAGGCAGAACGTCCACAATGATGCACTTGGCCAAAAAGGGCGTATGCGTTTTTTCCTGAATATATTCAGGAAAAAACGCATACGCCCTTTTTGGCCAACCAAGCAAGCTTGCAAAGGAAATCTGCACTACAATGAAGTCTCACTTCCCCCCGGTCAAAAGGGCCATCAGAAAAAAGTGTAAAATCCAGAAGGCAGGACAGGCCATGGAGAACTGGGAGCCTTGTTATGCTGATGGGCGGGATGTAAATTGGCAACAGCCACTCGGGAGAAGTGTATGGTGTTTCCTGAAACATCTAAAAAACAAAGCAACAGAGCCTAGGGCACTTCCACTTATGGTCCTATAGCTTAGGGAAATTAAAATCAAAAAGACACAGCCACCCCAAAGTTTGGGACGGCTCTGTTTACAAGAACCTCGTTTACGGTACAAGTTCAATATCGCAGAAAGTGAGTAATGGATAAAGAAGTTGTGGTACTTACGTACAATGCAATATCACTCAGCAATGAAATCTATGTCATCAGGCCCGTAGCAGCATAATGAGTGGATTCAGGTATGATGATTCTAACTGAAATAAGTCACACAGAAAAAGAAACATCATAAGATATCACTAATACACGGAATGTAAACTTGGCTACACAGGAACTGAATTACAAAACAGAACAGGGTCTCAAATTTAGAAAACCAACTTATGCTTGCTAAGGGGAAAGGTGAGTTGGGGTGCTGCCTAAAACCAGAGATTGAAATGAACACAGATAAAGTTCCTTAAGCCAAATATGGAATAGACAAGAGCTACTCCTTGCTCAAAGAAATGGACTCAACACCCCATATTAAACGCCTAAGAATGTACCTGACTAGTAAGTATCTTAAAACCTATGGATTGCTATGTCTCCGAAAGAGAATCAAGCGTGTGTACAGGGGCATAAACGCAGCAGTGATAGGATTGGAGAGGTTCGGTGAGCAAATGAAGACCCTTTGAAGTCATATTGCATGGTACCCATTCCACGGGTCTCAACTCTCCAGGTTTAAGGGATTCTTCCTTCAGCTAAAACATGCATGTGGAACCCAGAGTATGATCCACCGTGTGATCGGGAGACGTGTTCAAATATGTCTCAGTTCTCGTCCCCTGGTACTCGGGTGCAACATTCCAGACGCTTTACTAACACTCTCCCGACTTGGAGAGTCAGTGCCTTTAACCTCCTGTTTGGCCCAGTTTGCAATTTCTGCGGAAGATGAACAGGAATAGGGAGAACCAATGAGAGACCAGCTGGAGGTGTCTGGACGGGCAAATTTAACTCTCATTTCCCACCAGGAAGAGGAATTAACCAAAGGCTCAGCGTGCCGTGCCGGAACCAGATTAGGGCCTGAAGCAATCCTGCGGTGTTGCGGCCAGCTCACAAGAAAGCGAGTTGAAGAAAGGAGCTCAGGGGCACTGTAATTCACAAACCTGCAGAGTTATAAATGACAGCTCTCGTCCAAAACTATACTGAAGTAAGGCTGCCAAGAGGACTTGAAAGCGGGGCAGAATTGCAGGAAACCGATTTCAGGAGGTAGACTGGAATTGCAGTTAAAGCATAGGAAAAGAGGCAGAACGTCCACAATGATGCACTTGGCCAAAAAGGGCGTATGCGTTTTTTCCTGAATATATTCAGGAAAAAACGCATACGCCCTTTTTGGCCAACCAAGCAAGCTTGCAAAGGAAATCTGCACTACAATGAAGTCTCACTTCCCCCCGGTCAAAAGGGCCATCAGAAAAAAGTGTAAAATCCAGAAGGCAGGACAGGCCATGGAGAACTGGGAGCCTTGTTATGCTGATGGGCGGGATGTAAATTGGCAACAGCCACTCGGGAGAAGTGTATGGTGTTTCCTGAAACATCTAAAAAACAAAGCAACAGAGCCTAGGGCACTTCCACTTATGGTCCTATAGCTTAGGGAAATTAAAATCAAAAAGACACAGCCACCCCAAAGTTTGGGACGGCTCTGTTTACAAGAACCTCATTTACGGTACAAGTTCAATATCGCAGAAAGTGAGTAATGGATAAAGAAGTTGTGGTACTTACGTACAATGCAATATCACTCAGCAATGAAATCTATGTCATCAGGCCCGTAGCAGCATAATGAGTGGATTCAGGTATGATGATTCTAACTGAAATAAGTCACACAGAAAAAGAAACATCATAAGATATCACTAATACACGGAATGTAAACTTGGCTACACAGGAACTGAATTACAAAACAGAACAGGGTCTCAAATTTAGAAAACCAACTTATGCTTGCTAAGGGGAAAGGTGAGTTGGGGTGCTGCCTAAAACCAGAGATTGAAATGAACACAGATAAAGTTCCTTAAGCCAAATATGGAATAGACAAGAGCTACTCCTTGCTCAAAGAAATGGACTCAACACCCCATATTAAACGCCTAAGAATGTACCTGACTAGTAAGTATCTTAAAACCTATGGATTGCTATGTCTCCGAAAGAGAATCAAGCGTGTGTACAGGGGCATAAACGCAGCAGTGATAGGATTGGAGAGGTTCGGTGAGCAAATGAAGACCCTTTGAAGTCATATTGCATGGTACCCATTCCACGGGTCTCAACTCTCCAGGTTTAAGGGATTCTTCCTTCAGCTAAAACATGCATGTGGAACCCAGAGTATGATCCACCGTGTGATCGGGAGACGTGTTCAAATATGTCTCAGTTCTCGTCCCCTGGTACTCGGGTGCAACATTCCAGACGCTTTACTAACACTCTCCCGACTTGGAGAGTCAGTGCCTTTAACCTCCTGTTTGGCCCAGTTTGCAATTTCTGCGGAAGATGAACAGGAATAGGGAGAACCAATGAGAGACCAGCTGGAGGTGTCTGGACGGGCAAATTTAACTCTCATTTCCCACCAGGAAGAGGAATTAACCAAAGGCTCAGCGTGCCGTGCCGGAACCAGATTAGGGCCTGAAGCAATCCTGCGGTGTTGCGGCCAGCTCACAAGAAAGCGAGTTGAAGAAAGGAGCTCAGGGGCACTGTAATTCACAAACCTGCAGAGTTATAAATGACAGCTCTCGTCCAAAAATATACTGAAGTAAGGCTGCCAAGAGGACTTGAAAGCGGGGCAGAATTGCAGGAAACCGATTTCAGGAGGTAGACTGGAATTGCAGTTAAAGCATAGGAAAAGAGGCAGAACGTCCACAATGATGCACTTGGCCAAAAAGGGCGTATGCGTTTTTTCCTGAATATATTCAGGAAGAAACGCATACGCCCTTTTTGGCCAACCAAGCAAGCTTGCAAAGGAAATCTGCACTACAATGAAGTCTCACTTCCCCCCGGTCAAAAGGGCCATCAGAAAAAAGTGTAAAATCCAGAAGGCAGGACAGGCCATGGAGAACTGGGAGCCTTGTTATGCTGATGGGCGGGATGTAAATTGGCAACAGCCACTCGGGAGAAGTGTATGGTGTTTCCTGAAACATCTAAAAAACAAAGCAACAGAGCCTAGGGCACTTCCACTTATGGTCCTATAGCTTAGGGAAATTAAAATCAAAAAGACACAGCCACCCCAAAGTTTGGGACGGCTCTGTTTACAAGAACCTCGTTTACGGTACAAGTTCAATATCGCAGAAAGTGAGTAATGGATAAAGAAGTTGTGGTACTTACGTACAATGCAATATCACTCAGCAATGAAATCTATGTCATCAGGCCCGTAGCAGCATAATGAGTGGATTCAGGTATGATGATTCTAACTGAAATAAGTCACACAGAAAAAGAAACATCATAAGATATCACTAATACACGGAATGTAAACTTGGCTACACAGGAACTGAATTACAAAACAGAACAGGGTCTCAAATTTAGAAAACCAACTTATGCTTGCTAAGGGGAAAGGTGAGTTGGGGTGCTGCCTAAAACCAGAGATTGAAATGAACACAGATAAAGTTCCTTAAGCCAAATATGGAATAGACAAGAGCTACTCCTTGCTCAACGAAATGGACTCAACACCCCATATTAAACGCCTAAGAATGTACCTGACTAGTAAGTATCTTAAAACCTATGGATTGCTATGTCTCCGAAAGAGAATCAAGCGTGTGTACAGGGGCATAAACGCAGCAGTGATAGGATTGGAGAGGTTCGGTGAGCAAATGAAGACCCTTTGAAGTCATATTGCATGGTACCCATTCCACGGGTCTCAACTCTCCAGGTTTAAGGGATTCTTCCTTCAGCTAAAACATGCATGTGGAACCCAGAGTATGATCCACCGTGTGATCGGGAGACGTGTTCAAATATGTCTCAGTTCTCGTCCCCTGGTACTCGGGTGCAACATTCCAGACGCTTTACTAACACTCTCCCGACTTGGAGAGTCAGTGCCTTTAACCTCCTGTTTGGCCCAGTTTGCAATTTCTGCGGAAGATGAACAGGAATAGGGAGAACCAATGAGAGACCAGCTGGAGGTGTCTGGACGGGCAAATTTAACTCTCATTTCCCACCAGGAAGAGGAATTAACCAAAGGTTCAGCGTGCCGTGCCGGAACCAGATTAGGGCCTGAAGCAATCCTGCGGTGTTGCGGCCAGCTCACAAGAAAGCGAGTTGAAGAAAGGAGCTCAGGGGCACTGTAATTCACAAACCTGCAGAGTTATAAATGACAGCTCTCGTCCAAAAATATACTGAAGTAAGGCTGCCAAGAGGACTTGAAAGCGGGGCAGAATTGCAGGAAACCGATTTCAGGAGGTAGACTGGAATTGCAGTTAAAGCATAGGAAAAGAGGCAGAACGTCCACAATGATGCACTTGGCCAAAAAGGGCGTATGCGTTTTTTCCTGAATATATTCAGGAAAAAACGCATACGCCCTTTTTGGCCAACCAAGCAAGCTTGCAAAGGAAATCTGCACTACAATGAAGTCTCACTTCCCCCCGGTCAAAAGGGCCATCAGAAAAAAGTGTAAAATCCAGAAGGCAGGACAGGCCATGGAGAACTGGGAGCCTTGTTATGCTGATGGGCGGGATGTAAATTGGCAACAGCCACTCGGGAGAAGTGTATGGTGTTTCCTGAAACATCTAAAAAACAAAGCAACAGAGCCTAGGGCACTTCCACTTATGGTCCTATAGCTTAGGGAAATTAAAATCAAAAAGACACAGCCACCCCAAAGTTTGGGACGGCTCTGTTTACAAGAACCTCGTTTACGGTACAAGTTCAATATCGCAGAAAGTGAGTAATGGATAAAGAAGTTGTGGTACTTACGTACAATGCAATATCACTCAGCAATGAAATCTATGTCATCAGGCCCGTAGCAGCATAATGAGTGGATTCAGGTATGATGATTCTAACTGAAATAAGTCACACAGAAAAAGAAACATCATAAGATATCACTAATACACGGAATGTAAACTTGGCTACACAGGAACTGAATTACAAAACAGAACAGGGTCTCAAATTTAGAAAACCAACTTATGCTTGCTAAGGGGAAAGGTGAGTTGGGGTGCTGCCTAAAACCAGAGATTGAAATGAACACAGATAAAGTTCCTTAAGCCAAATATGGAATAGACAAGAGCTACTCCTTGCTCAACGAAATGGACTCAACACCCCATATTAAACGCCTAAGAATGTACCTGACTAGTAAGTATCTTAAAACCTATGGATTGCTATGTCTCCGAAAGAGAATCAAGCGTGTGTACAGGGGCATAAACGCAGCAGTGATAGGATTGGAGAGGTTCGGTGAGCAAATGAAGACCCTTTGAAGTCATATTGCATGGTACCCATTCCACGGGTCTCAACTCTCCAGGTTTAAGGGATTCTTCCTTCAGCTAAAACATGCATGTGGAACCCAGAGTATGATCCACCGTGTGATCGGGAGACGTGTTCAAATATGTCTCAGTTCTCGTCCCCTGGTACTCGGGTGCAACATTCCAGACGCTTTACTAACACTCTCCCGACTTGGAGAGTCAGTGCCTTTAACCTCCTGTTTGGCCCAGTTTGCAATTTCTGCGGAAGATGAACAGGAATAGGGAGAACCAATGAGAGACCAGCTGGAGGTGTCTGGACGGGCAAATTTAACTCTCATTTCCCACCAGGAAGAGGAATTAACCAAAGGCTCAGCGTGCCGTGCCGGAACCAGATTAGGGCCTGAAGCAATCCTGCGGTGTTGCGGCCAGCTCACAAGAAAGCGAGTTGAAGAAAGGAGCTCAGGGGCACTGTAATTCACAAACCTGCAGAGTTATAAATGACAGCTCTCGTCCAAAAATATACTGAAGTAAGGCTGCCAAGAGGACTTGAAAGCGGGGCAGAATTGCAGGAAACCGATTTCAGGAGGTAGACTGGAATTGCAGTTAAAGCATAGGAAAAGAGGCAGAACGTCCACAATGATGCACTTGGCCAAAAAGGGCGTATGCGTTTTTTCCTGAATATATTCAGGAAAAAAGGCATACGCCCTTTTTGGCCAACCAAGCAAGCTTGCAAAGGAAATCTGCACTACAATGAAGTCTCACTTCCCCCCGGTCAAAAGGGCCATCAGAAAAAAGTGTAAAATCCAGAAGGCAGGACAGGCCATGGAGAACTGGGAGCCTTGTTATGCTGATGGGCGGGATGTAAATTGGCAACAGCCACTCGGGAGAAGTGTATGCTGTTTCCTGAAACATCTAAAAAACAAAGCAACAGAGCCTAGGGCACTTCCACTTATGGTCCTATAGCTTAGGGAAATTAAAATCAAAAAGACACAGCCACCCCAAAGTTTGGGACGGCTCTGTTTACAAGAACCTCGTTTACGGTACAAGTTCAATATCGCAGAAAGTGAGTAATGGATAAAGAAGTTGTGGTACTTACGTACAATGCAATATCACTCAGCAATGAAATCTATGTCATCAGGCCCGTAGCAGCATAATGAGTGGATTCAGGTATGATGATTCTAACTGAAATAAGTCACACAGAAAAAGAAACATCATAAGATATCACTAATACACGGAATGTAAACTTGGCTACACAGGAACTGAATTACAAAACAGAACAGGGTCTCAAATTTAGAAAACCAACTTATGCTTGCTAAGGGGAAAGGTGAGTTGGGGTGCTGCCTAAAACCAGAGATTGAAATGAACACAGATAAAGTTCCTTAAGCCAAATATGGAATAGACAAGAGCTACTCCTTGCTCAACGAAATGGACTCAACACCCCATATTAAACGCCTAAGAATGTACCTGACTAGTAAGTATCTTAAAACCTATGGATTGCTATGTCTCCGAAAGAGAATCAAGCGTGTGTACAGGGGCATAAACGCAGCAGTGATAGGATTGGAGAGGTTCGGTGAGCAAATGAAGACCCTTTGAAGTCATATTGCATGGTACCCATTCCACGGGTCTCAACTCTCCAGGTTTAAGGGATTCTTCCTTCAGCTAAAACATGCATGTGGAACCCAGAGTATGATCCACCGTGTGATCGGGAGACGTGTTCAAATATGTCTCAGTTCTCGTCCCCTGGTACTCGGGTGCAACATTCCAGACGCTTTACTAACACTCTCCCGACTTGGAGAGTCAGTGCCTTTAACCTCCTGTTTGGCCCAGTTTGCAATTTCTGCGGAAGATGAACAGGAATAGGGAGAACCAATGAGAGACTAGCTGGAGGTGTCTGGACGGGCAAATTTAACTCTCATTTCCCACCAGGAAGAGGAATTAACCAAAGGCTCAGCGTGCCGTGCCAGAACCAGATTAGGGCCTGAAGCAATCCTGCGGTGTTGCGGCCAGCTCACAAGAAAGCGAGTTGAAGAAAGGAGCTCAGGGACACTGTAATTCACAAACCTGCAGAGTTATAAATGACAGCTCTCGTCCAAAAATATACTGAAGTAAGGCTGCCAAGAGGACTTGAAAGCGGGGCAGAATTGCAGGAAACCGATTTCAGGAGGTAGACTGGAATTGCAGTTAAAGCATAGGAAAAGAGGCAGAACGTCCACAATGATGCACTTGGCCAAAAAGGGCGTATGCGTTTTTTCCTGAATATATTCAGGAAGAAACGCATACGCCCTTTTTGGCCAACCAAGCAAGCTTGCAAAGGAAATCTGCACTACAATGAAGTCTCACTTCCCCCCGGTCAAAAGGGCCATCTGAAAAAAGTGTAAAATCCAGAAGGCAGGACAGGCCATGGAGAACTGGGAGCCTTGTTATGCTGATGGGCGGGATGTAAATTGGCAAGAGCCACTCGGGAGAAGTGTATGGTGTTTCCTGAAACATCTAAAAAACAAAGCAACAGAGCCTAGGGCACTTCCACTTATGGTCCTATAGCTTAGGGAAATTAAAATCAAAAAGACACAGCCACCCCAAAGTTTGGGACGGCTCTGTTTACAAGAACCTCGTTTACGGTACAAGTTCAATATCGCAGAAAGTGAGTAATGGATAAAGAAGTTGTGGTACTTACGTACAATGCAATATCACTCAGCAATGAAATCTATGTCATCAGGCCCGTAGCAGCATAATGAGTGGATTCAGGTATGATGATTCTAACTGAAATAAGTCACACAGAAAAAGAAACATCATAAGATATCACTAATACACGGAATGTAAACTTGGCTACACAGGAACTGAATTACAAAACAGAACAGGGTCTCAAATTTAGAAAACCAACTTATGCTTGCTAAGGGGAAAGGTGAGTTGGGGTGCTGCCTAAAACCAGAGATTGAAATGAACACAGATAAAGTTCCTTAAGCCAAATATGGAATAGACAAGAGCTACTCCTTGCTCAACGAAATGGACTCAACACCCCATATTAAACGCCTAAGAATGTACCTGACTAGTAAGTATCTTAAAACCTATGGATTGCTATGTCTCCGAAAGAGAATCAAGCGTGTGTACAGGGGCATAAACGCAGCAGTGATAGGATTGGAGAGGTTCGGTGAGCAAATGAAGACCCTTTGAAGTCATATTGCATGGTACCCATTCCACGGGTCTCAACTCTCCAGGTTTAAGGGATTCTTCCTTCAGCTAAAACATGCATGTGGAACCCAGAGTATGATCCACCGTGTGATCGGGAGACGTGTTCAAATATGTCTCAGTTCTCGTCCCCTGGTACTCGGGTGCAACATTCCAGACGCTTTACTAACACTCTCCCGACTTGGAGAGTCAGTGCCTTTAACCTCCTGTTTGGCCCAGTTTGCAATTTCTGCGGAAGATGAACAGGAATAGGGAGAACCAATGAGAGACCAGCTGGAGGTGTCTGGACGGGCAAATTTAACTCTCATTTCCCACCAGGAAGAGGAATTAACCAAAGGCTCAGCGTGCCGTGCCGGAACCAGATTAGGGCCTGAAGCAATCCTGCGGTGTTGCGGCCAGCTCACAAGAAAGCGAGTTGAAGAAAGGAGCTCAGGGGCACTGTAATTCACAAACCTGCAGAGTTATAAATGACAGCTATCGTCCAAAAATATACTGAAGTAAGGCTGCCAAGAGGACTTGAAAGCGGGGCAGAATTGCAGGAAACCGATTTCAGGAGGTAGACTGGAATTGCAGTTAAAGCATAGGAAAAGAGGCAGAACGTCCACAATGATGCACTTGGCCAAAAAGGGCGTATGCGTTTTTTCCTGAATATATTCAGGAAAAAACGCATACGCCCTTTTTGGCCAACCAAGCAAGCTTGCAAAGGAAATCTGCACTACAATGAAGTCTCACTTCCCCCTGGTCAAAAGGGCCATCAGAAAAAAGTGTAAAATCCAGAAGGCAGGACAGGCCATGGAGAACTGGTAGCCTTGTTATGCTGATGGGCGGGATGTAAATTGCCAAGAGCCACTCGGGAGAAGTGTATGGTGTTTCCTGAAACATCTAAAAAACAAAGCAACAGAGCCTAGGGCACTTCCACTTATGGTCCTATAGCTTAGGGAAATTAAAATCAAAAAGACACAGCCACCCCAAAGTTTGGGACGGCTCTGTTTACAAGAACCTCGTTTACGGTACAAGTTCAATATCGCAGAAAGTGAGTAATGGATAAAGAAGTTGTGGTACTTACGTACAATGCAATATCACTCAGCAATGAAATCTATGTCATCAGGCCCGTAGCAGCATAATGAGTGGATTCAGGTATGATGATTCTAACTGAAATAAGTCACACAGAAAAAGAAACATCATAAGATATCACTAATACACGGAATGTAAACTTGGCTACACAGGAACTGAATTACAAAACAGAACAGGGTCTCAAATTTAGAAAACCAACTTATGCTTGCTAAGGGGAAAGGTGAGTTGGGGTGCTGCCTAAAACCAGAGATTGAAATGAACACAGATAAAGTTCCTTAAGCCAAATATGGAATAGACAAGAGCTACTCCTTGCTCAACGAAATGGACTCAACACCCCATATTAAACGCCTAAGAATGTACCTGACTAGTAAGTATCTTAAAACCTATGGATTGCTATGTCTCCGAAAGAGAATCAAGCGTGTGTACAGGGGCATAAACGCAGCAGTGATAGGATTGGAGAGGTTCGGTGAGCAAATGAAGACCCTTTGAAGTCATATTGCATGGTACCCATTCCACGGGTCTCAACTCTCCAGGTTTAAGGGATTCTTCCTTCAGCTAAAACATGCATGTGGAACCCAGAGTATGATCCACCGTGTGATCGGGAGACGTGTTCAAATATGTCTCAGTTCTCGTCCCCTGGTACTCGGGTGCAACATTCCAGACGCTTTACTAACACTCTCCCGACTTGGAGAGTCAGTGCCTTTAACCTCCTGTTTGGCCCAGTTTGCAATTTCTGCGGAAGATGAACAGGAATAGGGAGAACCAATGAGAGACCAGCTGGAGGTGTCTGGACGGGCAAATTTAACTCTCATTTCCCACCAGGAAGAGGAATTAACCAAAGGCTCAGCGTGCCGTGCCGGAACCAGATTAGGGCCTGAAGCAATCCTGCGGTGTTGCGGCCAGCTCACAAGAAAGCGAGTTGAAGAAAGGAGCTCAGGGGCACTGTAATTCACAAACCTGCAGAGTTATAAATGACAGCTCTCGTCCAAAAATATACTGAAGTAAGGCTGCCAAGAGGACTTGAAAGCGGGGCAGAATTGCAGGAAACCGATTTCAGGAGGTAGACTGGAATTGCAGTTAAAGCATAGGAAAAGAGGCAGAACGTCCACAATGATGCACTTGGCCAAAAAGGGCGTATGCGTTTTTTCCTGAATATATTCAGGAAAAAACGCATACGCCCTTTTTGGCCAACCAAGCAAGCTTGCAAAGGAAATCTGCACTACAATGAAGTCTCACTTCCCCCCGGTCAAAAGGGCCATCAGAAAAAAGTGTAAAATCCAGAAGGCAGGACAGGCCATGGAGAACTGGGAGCCTTGTTATGCTGATGGGCGGGATGTAAATTGGCAACAGCCACTCGGGAGAAGTGTATGGTGTTTCCTGAAACATCTAAAAAACAAAGCAACAGAGCCTAGGGCACTTCCACTTATGGTCCTATAGCTTAGGGAAATTAAAATCAAAAAGACACAGCCACCCCAAAGTTTGGGACGGCTCTGTTTACAAGAACCTCGTTTACGGTACAAGTTCAATATCGCAGAAAGTGAGTAATGGATAAAGAAGTTGTGGTACTTACGTACAATGCAATATCACTCAGCAATGAAATCTATGTCATCAGGCCCGTAGCAGCATAATGAGTGGATTCAGGTATGATGATTCTAACTGAAATAAGTCACACAGAAAAAGAAACATCATAAGATATCACTAATACATGGAATGTAAACTTGGCTACACAGGAACTGAATTACAAAACAGAACAGGGTCTCAAATTTAGAAAACCAACTTATGCTTGCTAAGGGGAAAGGTGAGTTGGGGTGCTGCCTAAAACCAGAGATTGAAATGAACACAGATAAAGTTCCTTAAGCCAAATATGGAATAGACAAGAGCTACTCCTTGCTCAACGAAATGGACTCAACACCCCATATTAAACGCCTAAGAATGTACCTGACTAGTAAGTATCTTAAAACCTATGGATTGCTATGTCTCCGAAAGAGAATCAAGCGTGTGTACAGGGGCATAAACGCAGCAGTGATAGGATTGGAGAGGTTCGGTGAGCAAATGAAGACCCTTTGAAGTCATATTGCATGGTACCCATTCCACGGGTCTCAACTCTCCAGGTTTAAGGGATTCTTCCTTCAGCTAAAACATGCATGTGGAACCCAGAGTATGATCCACCGTGTGATCGGGAGACGTGTTCAAATATGTCTCAGTTCTCGTCCCCTGGTACTTGGGTGCAACATTCCAGACGCTTTACTAACACTCTCCCGACTTGGAGAGTCAGTGCCTTTAACCTCCTGTTTGGCCCAGTTTGCAATTTCTGCGGAAGATGAACAGGAATAGGGAGAACCAATGAGAGACCAGCTGGAGGTGTCTGGACGGGCAAATTTAACTCTCATTTCCCACCAGGAAGAGGAATTAACCAAAAGCTCAGCGTGCCGTGCCGGAACCAGATTAGGGCCTGAAGCAATCCTGCGGTGTTGCGGCCAGCTCACAAGAAAGCGAGTTGAAGAAAGGAGCTCAGGGACACTGTAATTCACAAACCTGCAGAGTTATAAATGACAGCTCTCGTCCAAAAATATACTGAAGTAAGGCTGCCAAGAGGACTTGAAAGCGGGGCAGAATTGCAGGAAACCGATTTCAGGAGGTAGACTGGAATTGCAGTTAAAGCATAGGAAAAGAGGCAGAACGTCCACAATGATGCACTTGGCCAAAAAGGGCGTATGCGTTTTTTCCTGAATATATTCAGGAAGAAACGCATACGCCCTTTTTGGCCAACCAAGCAAGCTTGCAAAGGAAATCTGCACTACAATGAAGTCTCACTTCCCCCCGGTCAAAAGGGCCATCTGAAAAAAGTGTAAAATCCAGAAGGCAGGACAGGCCATGGAGAACTGGGAGCCTTGTTATGCTGATGGGCGGGATGTAAATTGCCAAGAGCCACTCGGGAGAAGTGTATGGTGTTTCCTGAAACATCTAAAAAACAAAGCAACAGAGCCTAGGGCACTTCCACTTATGGTCCTATAGCTTAGGGAAATTAAAATCAAAAAGACACAGCCACCCCAAAGTTTGGGACGGCTCTGTTTACAAGAACCTCGTTTACGGTACAAGTTCAATATCGCAGAAAGTGAGTAATGGATAAAGAAGTTGTGGTACTTACGTACAATGCAATATCACTCAGCAATGAAATCTATGTCATCAGGCCCGTAGCAGCATAATGAGTGGATTCAGGTATGATGATTCTAACTGAAATAAGTCACACAGAAAAAGAAACATCATAAGATATCACTAATACACGGAATGTAAACTTGGCTACACAGGAACTGAATTACAAAACAGAACAGGGTCTCAAATTTAGAAAACCAACTTATGCTTGCTAAGGGGAAAGGTGAGTTGGGGTGCTGCCTAAAACCAGAGATTGAAATGAACACAGATAAAGTTCCTTAAGCCAAATATGGAATAGACAAGAGCTACTCCTTGCTCAACGAAATGGACTCAACACCCCATATTAAACGCCTAAGAATGTACCTGACTAGTAAGTATCTTAAAACCTATGGATTGCTATGTCTCCGAAAGAGAATCAAGCGTGTGTACAGGGGCATAAATGCAGCAGTGATAGGATTGGAGAGGTTCGGTGAGCAAATGAAGACCCTTTGAAGTCATATTGCATGGTACCCATTCCACGGGTCTCAACTCTCCAGGTTTAAGGGATTCTTCCTTCAGCTAAAACATGCATGTGGAACCCAGAGTATGATCCACCGTGTGATCGGGAGACGTGTTCAAATATGTCTCAGTTCTCATCCCCTGGTACTCGGGTGCAACATTCCAGACGCTTTACTAACACTCTCCCGACTTGGAGAGTCAGTGCCTTTAACCTCCTGTTTGGCCCAGTTTGCAATTTCTGCGGAAGATGAACAGGAATAGGGAGAACCAATGAGAGACCAGCTGGAGGTGTCTGGACGGGCAAATTTAACTCTCATTTCCCACCAGGAAGAGGAATTAACCAAAGGCTCAGCGTGCCGTGCCGGAACCAGATTAGGGCCTGAAGCAATCCTGCGGTGTTGCGGCCAGCTCACAAGAAAGCGAGTTGAAGAAAGGAGCTCAGGGGCACTGTAATTCACAAACCTGCAGAGTTATAAATGACAGCTATCGTCCAAAAATATACTGAAGTAAGGCTGCCAAGAGGACTTGAAAGCGGGGCAGAATTGCAGGAAACCGATTTCAGGAGGTAGACTGGAATTGCAGTTAAAGCATAGGAAAAGAGGCAGAACGTCCACAATGATGCACTTGGCCAAAAAGGGCGTATGCGTTTTTTCCTGAATATATTCAGGAAAAAACGCATACGCCCTTTTTGGCCAACCAAGCAAGCTTGCAAAGGAAATCTGCACTACAATGAAGTCTCACTTCCCCCCGGTCAAAAGGGCCATCAGAAAAAAGTGTAAAATCCAGAAGGCAGGACAGGCCATGGAGAACTGGGAGCCTTGTTATGCTGATGGGCGGGATGTAAATTGCCAAGAGCCACTCGGGAGAAGTGTATGGTGTTTCCTGAAACATCTAAAAAACAAAGCAACAGAGCCTAGGGCACTTCCACTTATGGTCCTATAGCTTAGGGAAATTAAAATCAAAAAGACACAGCCACCCCAAAGTTTGGGACGGCTCTGTTTACAAGAACCTCGTTTACGGTACAAGTTCAATATCGCAGAAAGTGAGTAATGGATAAAGAAGTTGTGGTACTTACGTACAATGCAATATCACTCAGCAATGAAATCTATGTCATCAGGCCCGTAGCAGCATAATGAGTGGATTCAGGTATGATGATTCTAACTGAAATAAGTCACACAGAAAAAGAAACATCATAAGATATCACTAATACACGGAATGTAAACTTGGCTACACAGGAACTGAATTACAAAACAGAACAGGGTCTCAAATTTAGAAAACCAACTTATGCTTGCTAAGGGGAAAGGTGAGTTGGGGTGCTGCCTAAAACCAGAGATTGAAATGAACACAGATAAAGTTCCTTAAGCCAAATATGGAATAGACAAGAGCTACTCCTTGCTCAACGAAATGGACTCAACACCCCATATTAAACGCCTAAGAATGTACCTGACTAGTAAGTATCTTAAAACCTATGGATTGCTATGTCTCCGAAAGAGAATCAAGCGTGTGTACAGGGGCATAAACGCAGCAGTGATAGGATTGGAGAGGTTCGGTGAGCAAATGAAGACCCTTTGAAGTCATATTGCATGGTACCCATTCCACGGGTCTCAACTCTCCAGGTTTAAGGGATTCTTCCTTCAGCTAAAACATGCATGTGGAACCCAGAGTATGATCCACCGTGTGATCGGGAGACGTGTTCAAATATGTCTCAGTTCTCGTCCCCTGGTACTCGGGTGCAACATTCCAGACGCTTTACTAACACTCTCCCGACTTGGAGAGTCAGTGCCTTTAACCTCCTGTTTGGCCCAGTTTGCAATTTCTGCGGAAGATGAACAGGAATAGGGAGAACCAATGAGAGACCAGCTGGAGGTGTCTGGACGGGCAAATTTAACTCTCATTTCCCACCAGGAAGAGGAATTAACCAAAGGCTCAGCGTGCCGTGCCGGAACCAGATTAGGGCCTGAAGCAATCCTGCGGTGTTGCGGCCAGCTCACAAGAAAGCGAGTTGAAGAAAGGAGCTCAGGGGCACTGTAATTCACAAACCTGCAGAGTTATAAATGACAGCTCTCATCCAAAAATATACTGAAGTAAGGCTGCCAAGAGGACTTGAAAGCGGGGCAGAATTGCAGGAAACCGATTTCAGGAGGTAGACTGGAATTGCAGTTAAAGCATAGGAAAAGAGGCAGAACGTCCACAATGATGCACTTGGCCAAAAAGGGCGTATGCGTTTTTTCCTGAATATATTCAGGAAAAAACGCATACGCCCTTTTTGGCCAACCAAGCAAGCTTGCAAAGGAAATCTGCACTACAATGAAGTCTCACTTCCCCCCGGTCAAAAGGGCCATCAGAAAAAAGTGTAAAATCCAGAAGGCAGGACAGGCCATGGAGAACTGGGAGCCTTGTTATGCTGATGGGCGGGATGTAAATTGCCAAGAGCCACTCGGGAGAAGTGTATGGTGTTTCCTGAAACATCTAAAAAACAAAGCAACAGAGCCTAGGGCACTTCCACTTATGGTCCTATAGCTTAGGGAAATTAAAATCAAAAAGACACAGCCACCCCAAAGTTTGGGACGGCTCTGTTTACAAGAACCTCGTTTACGGTACAAGTTCAATATCGCAGAAAGTGAGTAATGGATAAAGAAGTTGTGGTACTTACGTACAATGCAATATCACTCAGCAATGAAATCTATGTCATCAGGCCCGTAGCAGCATAATGAGTGGATTCAGGTATGATGATTCTAACTGAAATAAGTCACACAGAAAAAGAAACATCATAAGATATCACTAATACACGGAATGTAAACTTGGCTACACAGGAACTGAATTACAAAACAGAACAGGGTCTCAAATTTAGAAAACCAACTTATGCTTGCTAAGGGGAAAGGTGAGTTGGGGTGCTGCCTAAAACCAGAGATTGAAATGAACACAGATAAAGTTCCTTAAGCCAAATATGGAATAGACAAGAGCTACTCCTTGCTCAACGAAATGGACTCAACACCCCATATTAAACGCCTAAGAATGTACCTGACTAGTAAGTATCTTAAAACCTATGGATTGCTATGTCTCCGAAAGAGAATCAAGCGTGTGTACAGGGGCATAAACGCAGCAGTGATAGGATTGGAGAGGTTCGGTGAGCAAATGAAGACCCTTTGAAGTCATATTGCATGGTACCCATTCCACGGGTCTCAACTCTCCAGGTTTAAGGGATTCTTCCTTCAGCTAAAACATGCATGTGGAACCCAGAGTATGATCCACCGTGTGATCGGGAGACGTGTTCAAATATGTCTCAGTTCTCGTCCCCTGGTACTCGGGTGCAACATTCCAGACGCTTTACTAACACTCTCCCGACTTGGAGAGTCAGTGCCTTTAACCTCCTGTTTGGCCCAGTTTGCAATTTCTGCGGAAGATGAACAGGAATAGGGAGAACCAATGAGAGACCAGCTGGAGGTGTCTGGACGGGCAAATTTAACTCTCATTTCCCACCAGGAAGAGGAATTAACCAAAGGCTCAGCGTGCCGTGCCGGAACCAGATTAGGGCCTGAAGCAATCCTGCGGTGTTGCGGCCAGCTCACAAGAAAGCGAGTTGAAGAAAGGAGCTCAGGGGCACTGTAATTCACAAACCTGCAGAGTTATAAATGACAGCTCTCGTCCAAAAATATACTGAAGTAAGGCTGCCAAGAGGACTTGAAAGCGGGGCAGAATTGCAGGAAACCGATTTCAGGAGGTAGACTGGAATTGCAGTTAAAGCATAGGAAAAGAGGCAGAACGTCCACAATGATGCACTTGGCCAAAAAGGGCGTATGCGTTTTTTCCTGAATATATTCAGGAAAAAACGCATACGCCCTTTTTGGCCAACCAAGCAAGCTTGCAAAGGAAATCTGCACTACAATGAAGTCTCACTTCCCCCCGGTCAAAAGGGCCATCAGAAAAAAGTGTAAAATCCAGAAGGCAGGACAGGCCATGGAGAACTGGGAGCCTTGTTATGCTGATGGGCGGGATGTAAATTGGCAACAGCCACTCGGGAGAAGTGTATGGTGTTTCCTGAAACATCTAAAAAACAAAGCAACAGAGCCTAGGGCACTTCCACTTATGGTCCTATAGCTTAGGGAAATTAAAATCAAAAAGACACAGCCACCCCAAAGTTTGGGACGGCTCTGTTTACAAGAACCTCGTTTACGGTACAAGTTCAATATCGCAGAAAGTGAGTAATGGATAAAGAAGTTGTGGTACTTACGTACAATGCAATATCACTCAGCAATGAAATCTATGTCATCAGGCCCGTAGCAGCATAATGAGTGGATTCAGGTATGATGATTCTAACTGAAATAAGTCACACAGAAAAAGAAACATCATAAGATATCACTAATACACGGAATGTAAACTTGGCTACACAGGAACTGAATTACAAAACAGAACAGGGTCTCAAATTTAGAAAACCAACTTATGCTTGCTAAGGGGAAAGGTGAGTTGGGGTGCTGCCTAAAACCAGAGATTGAAATGAACACAGATAAAGTTCCTTAAGCCAAATATGGAATAGACAAGAGCTACTCCTTGCTCAACGAAATGGACTCAACACCCCATATTAAACGCCTAAGAATGTACCTGACTAGTAAGTATCTTAAAACCTATGGATTGCTATGTCTCCGAAAGAGAATCAAGCGTGTGTACAGGGACATAAACGCAGCAGTGATAGGATTGGAGAGGTTCGGTGAGCAAATGAAGACCCTTTGAAGTCATATTGCATGGTACCCATTCCACGGGTCTCAACTCTCCAGGTTTAAGGGATTCTTCCTTCAGCTAAAACATGCATGTGGAACCCAGAGTATGATCCACCGTGTGATCGGGAGACGTGTTCAAATATGTCTCAGTTCTCGTCCCCTGGTACTCGGGTGCAACATTCCAGACGCTTTACTAACACTCTCCCGACTTGGAGAGTCAGTGCCTTTAACCTCCTGTTTGGCCCAGTTTGCAATTTCTGCGGAAGATGAACAGGAATAGGGAGAACCAATGAGAGACCAGCTGGAGGTGTCTGGACGGGCAAATTTAACTCTCATTTCCCACCAGGAAGAGGAATTAACCAAAGGCTCAGCGTGCCGTGCCGGAACCAGATTAGGGCCTGAAGCAATCCTGCGGTGTTGCGGCCAGCTCACAAGAAAGCGAGTTGAAGAAAGGAGCTCAGGGGCACTGTAATTCACAAACCTGCAGAGTTATAAATGACAGCTCTCGTCCAAAAATATACTGAAGTAAGGCTGCCAAGAGGACTTGAAAGTGGGGCAGAATTGCAGGAAACCGATTTCAGGAGGTAGACTGGAATTGCAGTTAAAGCATAGGAAAAGAGGCAGAACGTCCACAATGATGCACTTGGCCAAAAAGGGCGTATGCGTTTTTTCCTGAATATATTCAGGAAAAAACGCATACGCCCTTTTTGGCCAACCAAGCAAGCTTGCAAAGGAAATCTGCACTACAATGAAGTCTCACTTCCCCCCGGTCAAAAGGGCCATCAGAAAAAAGTGTAAAATCCAGAAGGCAGGACAGGCCATGGAGAACTGGGAGCCTTGTTATGCTGATGGGCGGGATGTAAATTGCCAAGAGCCACTCGGGAGACGTGTATGGTGTTTCCTGAAACATCTAAAAAACAAAGCAACAGAGCCTAGGGCACTTCCACTTATGGTCCTATAGCTTAGGGAAATTAAAATCAAAAAGACACAGCCACCCCAAAGTTTGGGACGGCTCTGTTTACAAGAACCTCGTTTACGGTACAAGTTCAATATCGCAGAAAGTGAGTAATGGATAAAGAAGTTGTGGTACTTACGTACAATGCAATATCACTCAGCAATGAAATCTATGTCATCAGGCCCGTAGCAGCATAATGAGTGGATTCAGGTATGATGATTCTAACTGAAATAAGTCACACAGAAAAAGAAACATCATAAGATATCACTAATACACGGAATGTAAACTTGGCTACACAGGAACTGAATTACAAAACAGAACAGGGTCTCAAATTTAGAAAACCAACTTATGCTTGCTAAGGGGAAAGGTGAGTTGGGGTGCTGCCTAAAACCAGAGATTGAAATGAACACAGATAAAGTTCCTTAAGCCAAATATGGAATAGACAAGAGCTACTCCTTGCTCAACGAAATGGACTCAACACCCCATATTAAACGCCTAAGAATGTACCTGACTAGTAAGTATCTTAAAACCTATGGATTGCTATGTCTCCGAAAGAGAATCAAGCGTGTGTACAGGGGCATAAACGCAGCAGTGATAGGATTGGAGAGGTTCGGTGAGCAAATGAAGACCCTTTGAAGTCATATTGCATGGTACCCATTCCACGGGTCTCAACTCTCCAGGTTTAAGGGATTCTTCCTTCAGCTAAAACATGCATGTGGAACCCAGAGTATGATCCACCGTGTGATCGGGAGACGTGTTCAAATATGTCTCAGTTCTCGTCCCCTGGTACTCGGGTGCAACATTCCAGACGCTTTACTAACACTCTCCCGACTTGGAGAGTCAGTGCCTTTAACCTCCTGTTTGGCCCAGTTTGCAATTTCTGCGGAAGATGAACAGGAATAGGGAGAACCAATGAGAGACCAGCTGGAGGTGTCTGGACGGGCAAATTTAACTCTCATTTCCCACCAGGAAGAGGAATTAACCAAAGGCTCAGCGTGCCGTGCCGGAACCAGATTAGGGCCTGAAGCAATCCTGCGGTGTTGCGGCCAGCTCACAAGAAAGCGAGTTGAAGAAAGGAGCTCAGGGGCACTGTAATTCACAAACCTGCAGAGTTATAAATGACAGCTCTCGTCCAAAAATATACTGAAGTAAGGCTGCCAAGAGGACTTGAAAGCGGGGCAGAATTGCAGGAAACCGATTTCAGGAGGTAGACTGGAATTGCAGTTAAAGCATAGGAAAAGAGGCAGAACGTCCACAATGATGCACTTGGCCAAAAAGGGCGTATGCGTTTTTTCCTGAATATATTCAGGAAAAAACGCATACGCCCTTTTTGGCCAACCAAGCAAGCTTGCAAAGGAAATCTGCACTACAATGAAGTCTCACTTCCCCCCGGTCAAAAGGGCCATCTGAAAAAAGTGTAAAATCCAGAAGGCAGGACAGGCCATGGAGAACTGGGAGCCTTGTTATGCTGATGGGCGGGATGTAAATTGGCAACAGCCACTCGGGAGAAGTGTATGGTGTTTCCTGAAACATCTAAAAAACAAAGCAACAGAGCCTAGGGCACTTCCACTTATGGTCCTATAGCTTAGGGAAATTAAAATCAAAAAGACACAGCCACCCCAAAGTTTGGGACGGCTCTGTTTACAAGAACCTCGTTTACGGTACAAGTTCAATATCGCAGAAAGTGAGTAATGGATAAAGAAGTTGTGGTACTTACGTACAATGCAATATCACTCAGCAATGAAATCTATGTCATCAGGCCCGTAGCAGCATAATGAGTGGATTCAGGTATGATGATTCTAACTGAAATAAGTCACACAGAAAAAGAAACATCATAAGATATCACTAATACACGGAATGTAAACTTGGCTACACAGGAACTGAATTACAAAACAGAACAGGGTCTCAAATTTAGAAAACCAACTTATGCTTGCTAAGGGGAAAGGTGAGTTGGGGTGCTGCCTAAAACCAGAGATTGAAATGAACACAGATAAAGTTCCTTAAGCCAAATATGGAATAGACAAGAGCTACTCCTTGCTCAACGAAATGGACTCAACACCCCATATTAAACGCCTAAGAATGTACCTGACTAGTAAGTATCTTAAAACCTATGGATTGCTATGTCTCCGAAAGAGAATCAAGCGTGTGTACAGGGGCATAAACGCAGCAGTGATAGGATTGGAGAGGTTCGGTGAGCAAATGAAGACCCTTTGAAGTCATATTGCATGGTACCCATTCCACGGGTCTCAACTCTCCAGGTTTAAGGGATTCTTCAGCTAAAACATGCATGTGGAACCCAGAGTATGATCCACCGTGTGATCGGGAGACGTGTTCAAATATGTCTCAGTTCTCGTCCCCTGGTACTCGGGTGCAACATTCCAGACGCTTTACTAACACTCTCCCGACTTGGAGAGTCAGTGCCTTTAACCTCCAGTTTGGCCCAGTTTGCAATTTCTGCGGAAGATGAACAGGAATAGGGAGAACCAATGAGAGACTAGCTGGAGGTGTCTGGACGGGCAAATTTAACTCTCATTTCCCACCAGGAAGAGGAATTAACCAAAGGCTCAGCGTGCCGTGCCGGAACCAGATTAGGGCCTGAAGCAATCCTGCGGTGTTGCGGCCAGCTCACAAGAAAGCGATGTTTGAAGAAAGGAGCTCAGGGGGCACTGTAATTCACAAACCTGCAGAGTTATAAATGACAGCTCTCGTCCAAAAATATACTGAAGTAAGGCTGCCAAGAGGACTTGAAAGTGGGGCAGAATTGCAGGAAACCGATTTCAGGAGGTAGACTGGAATTGCAGTTAAAGCATAGGAAAAGAGGCAGAACGTCCACAATGATGCACTTGGCCAAAAAGGGCGTATGCATTTTTTCCTGAATATATTCAGGAAAAAACGCATATGCCCTTTTTGGCCAACCAAGCAAGCTTGCAAAGGAAATCTGCACTACAATGAAGTCTCACTTCCCCCCGGTCAAAAGGGCCATCAGAAAAAAGTGTAAAATCCAGAAGGCAGGGACAGGCCATGGAGAACTGGGAGCCTTGTTATGCTGATGGGCGGGATGTAAATTGGCAACAGCCACTCGGGAGAAGTGTATGGTGTTTCCTGAAACATCTAAAAAACAAAGCAACAGAGCCTAGGGCACTTCCACTTATGATCCTATAGCTTAGGGAAATTAAAATCAAAAAGACACAGCCACCCCAAAGTTTGGGACGGCTCTGTTTACAAGAACCTCGTTTACGGTACAAGTTCAATATCGCAGAAAGTGAGTAATGGATAAAGAAGTTGTGGTACTTACGTACAATGCAATATCACTCAGCAATGAAATCTATGTCATCAGGCCCGTAGCAGCATAATGAGTGGATTCAGGTATGATGACTCTAACTGAAATAAGTCACACAGAAAAAGAAACATCATAAGATATCACTAATACACGGAATGTAAACTTGGCTACACAGGAACTGAATTACAAAACAGAACAGGGTCTCAAATTTAGAAAACCAACTTATGCTTGCTAAGGGGAAAGGTGAGTTGGGGTGCTGCCTAAAACCAGAGATTGAAATGAACACAGATAAAGTTCCTTAAGCCAAATATGGAATAGACAAGAGCTACTCCTTGCTCAACGAAATGGACTCAACACCCCATATTAAACGCCTAAGAATGTACCTGACTAGTAAGTATCTTAAAACCTATGGATTGCTATGTCTCCGAAAGAGAATCAAGCGTGTGTACAGGGGCATAAACGCAGCAGTGATAGGATTGGAGAGGTTCGGTGAGCAAATGAAGACCCTTTGAAGTCATATTGCATGGTACCCATTCCACGGGTCTCAACTCTCCAGGTTTAAGGGATTCTTCCTTCAGCTAAAACATGCATGTGGAACCCAGAGTATGATCCACCGTGTGATCGGGAGACGTGTTCAAATATGTCTCAGTTCTCGTCCCCTGGTACTCGGGTGCAACATTCCAGACGCTTTACTAACACTCTCCCGACTTGGAGAGTCAGTGCCTTTAACCTCCTGTTTGGCCCAGTTTGCAATTTCTGCGGAAGATGAACAGGAATAGGGAGAACCAATGAGAGACCAGCTGGAGGTGTCTGGACGGGCAAATTTAACTCTCATTTCCCACCAGGAAGAGGAATTAACCAAAGGCTCAGCGTGCCGTGCCGGAACCAGATTAGGGCCTGAAGCAATCCTGCGGTGTTGCGGCCAGCTCACAAGAAAGCGAGTTGAAGAAAGGAGCTCAGGGGCACTGTAATTCACAAACCTGCAGAGTTATAAATGACAGCTCTCGTCCAAAAATATACTGAAGTAAGGCTGCCAAGAGGACTTGAAAGCGGGGCAGAATTGCAGGAAACCGATTTCAGGAGGTAGACTGGAATTGCAGTTAAAGCATAGGAAAAGAGGCAGAACGTCCACAATGATGCACTTGGCCAAAAAGGGCGTATGCGTTTTTTCCTGAATATATTCAGGAAAAAACGCATACGCCCTTTTTGGCCAACCAAGCAAGCTTGCAAAGGAAATCTGCACTACAATGAAGTCTCACTTCCCCCCGGTCAAAAGGGCCATCAGAAAAAAGTGTAAAATCCAGAAGGCAGGACAGGCCATGGAGAACTGGGAGCCTTGTTATGCTGATGGGCGGGATGTAAATTGCCAAGAGCCACTCGGGAGAAGTGTATGGTGTTTCCTGAAACATCTAAAAAACAAAGCAACAGAGCCTAGGGCACTTCCACTTATGGTCCTATAGCTTAGGGAAATTAAAATCAAAAAGACACAGCCACCCCAAAGTTTGGGACGGCTCTGTTTACAAGAACCTCGTTTACGGTACAAGTTCAATATCGCAGAAAGTGAGTAATGGATAAAGAAGTTGTGGTACTTACGTACAATGCAATATCACTCAGCAATGAAATCTATGTCATCAGGCCCGTAGCAGCATAATGAGTGGATTCAGGTATGATGATTCTAACTGAAATAAGTCACACAGAAAAAGAAACATCATAAGATATCACTAATACACGGAATGTAAACTTGGCTACACAGGAACTGAATTACAAAACAGAACAGGGTCTCAAATTTAGAAAACCAACTTATGCTTGCTAAGGGGAAAGGTGAGTTGGGGTGCTGCCTAAAACCAGAGATTGAAATGAACACAGATAAAGTTCCTTAAGCCAAATATGGAATAGACAAGAGCTACTCCTTGCTCAACGAAATGGACTCAACACCCCATATTAAACGCCTAAGAATGTACCTGACTAGTAAGTATCTTAAAACCTATGGATTGCTATGTCTCCGAAAGAGAATCAAGCGTGTGTACAGGGGCATAAACGCAGCAGTGATAGGATTGGAGAGGTTCGGTGAGCAAATGAAGACCCTTTGAAGTCATATTGCATGGTACCCATTCCACGGGTCTCAACTCTCCAGGTTTAAGGGATTCTTCCTTCAGCTAAAACATGCATGTGGAACCCAGAGTATGATCCACCGTGTGATCGGGAGACGTGTTCAAATATGTCTCAGTTCTCGTCCCCTGGTACTCGGGTGCAACATTCCAGACGCTTTACTAACACTCTCCCGACTTGGAGAGTCAGTGCCTTTAACCTCCTGTTTGGCCCAGTTTGCAATTTCTGCGGAAGATGAACAGGAATAGGGAGAACCAATGAGAGACCAGCTGGAGGTGTCTGGACGGGCAAATTTAACTCTCATTTCCCACCAGGAAGAGGAATTAACCAAAGGCTCAGCGTGCCGTGCCGGAACCAGATTAGGGCCTGAAGCAATCCTGCGGTGTTGCGGCCAGCTCACAAGAAAGCGAGTTGAAGAAAGGAGCTCAGGGGCACTGTAATTCACAAACCTGCAGAGTTATAAATGACAGCTATCGTCCAAAAATATACTGAAGTAAGGCTGCCAAGAGGACTTGAAAGCGGGGCAGAATTGCAGGAAACCGATTTCAGGAGGTAGACTGGAATTGCAGTTAAAGCATAGGAAAAGAGGCAGAACGTCCACAATGATGCACTTGGCCAAAAAGGGCGTATGCGTTTTTTCCTGAATATATTCAGGAAAAAACGCATACGCCCTTTTTGGCCAACCAAGCAAGCTTGCAAAGGAAATCTGCACTACAATGAAGTCTCACTTCCCCCCGGTCAAAAGGGCCATCAGAAAAAAGTGTAAAATCCAGAAGGCAGGACAGGCCATGGAGAACTGGGAGCCTTGTTATGCTGATGGGCGGGATGTAAATTGCCAAGAGCCACTCGGGAGAAGTGTATGGTGTTTCCTGAAACATCTAAAAAACAAAGCAACAGAGCCTAGGGCACTTCCACTTATGGTCCTATAGCTTAGGGAAATTAAAATCAAAAAGACACAGCCACCCCAAAGTTTGGGACGGCTCTGTTTACAAGAACCTCGTTTACGGTACAAGTTCAATATCGCAGAAAGTGAGTAATGGATAAAGAAGTTGTGGTACTTACGTACAATGCAATATCACTCAGCAATGAAATCTATGTCATCAGGCCCGTAGCAGCATAATGAGTGGATTCAGGTATGATGATTCTAACTGAAATAAGTCACACAGAAAAAGAAACATCATAAGATATCACTAATACACGGAATGTAAACTTGGCTACACAGGAACTGAATTACAAAACAGAACAGGGTCTCAAATTTAGAAAACCAACTTATGCTTGCTAAGGGGAAAGGTGAGTTGGGGTGCTGCCTAAAACCAGAGATTGAAATGAACACAGATAAAGTTCCTTAAGCCAAATATGGAATAGACAAGAGCTACTCCTTGCTCAACGAAATGGACTCAACACCCCATATTAAACGCCTAAGAATGTACCTGACTAGTAAGTATCTTAAAACCTATGGATTGCTATGTCTCCGAAAGAGAATCAAGCGTGTGTACAGGGGCATAAACGCAGCAGTGATAGGATTGGAGAGGTTCGGTGAGCAAATGAAGACCCTTTGAAGTCATATTGCATGGTACCCATTCCACGGGTCTCAACTCTCCAGGTTTAAGGGATTCTTCCTTCAGCTAAAACATGCATGTGGAACCCAGAGTATGATCCACCGTGTGATCGGGAGACGTGTTCAAATATGTCTCAGTTCTCGTCCCCTGGTACTCGGGTGCAACATTCCAGACGCTTTACTAACACTCTCCCGACTTGGAGAGTCAGTGCCTTTAACCTCCTGTTTGGCCCAGTTTGCAATTTCTGCGGAAGATGAACAGGAATAGGGAGAACCAATGAGAGACCAGCTGGAGGTGTCTGGACGGGCAAATTTAACTCTCATTTCCCACCAGGAAGAGGAATTAACCAAAGGCTCAGCGTGCCGTGCCGGAACCAGATTAGGGCCTGAAGCAATCCTGCGGTGTTGCGGCCAGCTCACAAGAAAGCGAGTTGAAGAAAGGAGCTCAGGGGCACTGTAATTCACAAACCTGCAGAGTTATAAATGACAGCTCTCGTCCAAAAATATACTGAAGTAAGGCTGCCAAGAGGACTTGAAAGCGGGGCAGAATTGCAGGAAACCGATTTCAGGAGGTAGACTGGAATTGCAGTTAAAGCATAGGAAAAGAGGCAGAACGTCCACAATGATGCACTTGGCCAAAAAGGGCGTATGCGTTTTTTCCTGAATATATTCAGGAAAAAACGCATACGCCCTTTTTGGCCAACCAAGCAAGCTTGCAAAGGAAATCTGCACTACAATGAAGTCTCACTTCCCCCCGGTCAAAAGGGCCATCAGAAAAAAGTGTAAAATCCAGAAGGCAGGACAGGCCATGGAGAACTGGGAGCCTTGTTATGCTGATGGGCGGGATGTAAATTGCCAAGAGCCACTCGGGAGAAGTGTATGGTGTTTCCTGAAACATCTAAAAAACAAAGCAACAGAGCCTAGGGCACTTCCACTTATGGTCCTATAGCTTAGGGAAATTAAAATCAAAAAGACACAGCCACCCCAAAGTTTGGGACGGCTCTGTTTACAAGAACCTCGTTTACGGTACAAGTTCAATATCGCAGAAAGTGAGTAATGGATAAAGAAGTTGTGGTACTTACGTACAATGCAATATCACTCAGCAATGAAATCTATGTCATCAGGCCCGTAGCAGCATAATGAGTGGATTCAGGTATGATGATTCTAACTGAAATAAGTCACACAGAAAAAGAAACATCATAAGATATCACTAATACACGGAATGTAAACTTGGCTACACAGGAACTGAATTACAAAACAGAACAGGGTCTCAAATTTAGAAAACCAACTTATGCTTGCTAAGGGGAAAGGTGAGTTGGGGTGCTGCCTAAAACCAGAGATTGAAATGAACACAGATAAAGTTCCTTAAGCCAAATATGGAATAGACAAGAGCTACTCCTTGCTCAACGAAATGGACTCAACACCCCATATTAAACGCCTAAGAATGTACCTGACTAGTAAGTATCTTAAAACCTATGGATTGCTATGTCTCCGAAAGAGAATCAAGCGTGTGTACAGGGGCATAAACGCAGCAGTGATAGGATTGGAGAGGTTCGGTGAGCAAATGAAGACCCTTTGAAGTCATATTGCATGGTACCCATTCCACGGGTCTCAACTCTCCAGGTTTAAGGGATTCTTCCTTCAGCTAAAACATGCATGTGGAACCCAGAGTATGATCCACCGTGTGATCGGGAGACGTGTTCAAATATGTCTCAGTTCTCGTCCCCTGGTACTCGGGTGCAACATTCCAGACGCTTTACTAACACTCTCCCGACTTGGAGAGTCAGTGCCTTTAACCTCCTGTTTGGCCCAGTTTGCAATTTCTGCGGAAGATGAACAGGAATAGGGAGAACCAATGAGAGACCAGCTGGAGGTGTCTGGACGGGCAAATTTAACTCTCATTTCCCACCAGGAAGAGGAATTAACCAAAGGCTCAGCGTGCCGTGCCGGAACCAGATTAGGGCCTGAAGCAATCCTGCGGTGTTGCGGCCAGCTCACAAGAAAGCGAGTTGAAGAAAGGAGCTCAGGGGCACTGTAATTCACAAACCTGCAGAGTTATAAATGACAGCTCTCGTCCAAAAATATACTGAAGTAAGGCTGCCAAGAGGACTTGAAAGCGGGGCAGAATTGCAGGAAACCGATTTCAGGAGGTAGACTGGAATTGCAGTTAAAGCATAGGAAAAGAGGCAGAACGTCCACAATGATGCACTTGGCCAAAAAGGGCGTATGCGTTTTTTCCTGAATATATTCAGGAAAAAAGGCATACGCCCTTTTTGGCCAACCAAGCAAGCTTGCAAAGGAAATCTGCACTACAATGAAGTCTCACTTCCCCCCGGTCAAAAGGGCCATCAGAAAAAAGTGTAAAATCCAGAAGGCAGGACAGGCCATGGAGAACTGGGAGCCTTGTTATGCTGATGGGCGGGATGTAAATTGGCAACAGCCACTCGGGAGAAGTGTATGGTGTTTCCTGAAACATCTAAAAAACAAAGCAACAGAGCCTAGGGCACTTCCACTTATGGTCCTATAGCTTAGGGAAATTAAAATCAAAAAGACACAGCCACCCCAAAGTTTGGGATGGCTCTGTTTACAAGAACCTCGTTTACGGTACAAGTTCAATATCGCAGAAAGTGAGTAATGGATAAAGAAGTTGTGGTACTTACGTACAATGCAATATCACTCAGCAATGAAATCTATGTCATCAGGCCCGTAGCAGCATAATGAGTGGATTCAGGTATGATGATTCTAACTGAAATAAGTCACACAGAAAAAGAAACATCATAAGATATCACTAATACACGGAATGTAAACTTGGCTACACAGGAACTGAATTACAAAACAGAACAGGGTCTCAAATTTAGAAAACCAACTTATGCTTGCTAAGGGGAAAGGTGAGTTGGGGTGCTGCCTAAAACCAGAGATTGAAATGAACACAGATAAAGTTCCTTAAGCCAAATATGGAATAGACAAGAGCTACTCCTTGCTCAACGAAATGGACTCAACACCCCATATTAAACGCCTAAGAATGTACCTGACTAGTAAGTATCTTAAAACCTATGGATTGCTATGTCTCCGAAAGAGAATCAAGCGTGTGTACAGGGGCATAAACGCAGCAGTGATAGGATTGGAGAGGTTCGGTGAGCAAATGAAGACCCTTTGAAGTCATATTGCATGGTAGCCATTCCACGGGTCTCAACTCTCCAGGTTTAAGGGATTCTTCCTTCAGCTAAAACATGCATGTGGAACCCAGAGTATGATCCACCGTGTGATCGGGAGACGTGTTCAAATATGTCTCAGTTCTCGTCCCCTGGTACTCGGGTGCAACATTCCAGACGCTTTACTAACACTCTCCCGACTTGGAGAGTCAGTGCCTTTAACCTCCTGTTTGGCCCAGTTTGCAATTTCTGCGGAAGATGAACAGGAATAGGGAGAACCAATGAGAGACCAGCTGGAGGTGTCTGGACGGGCAAATTTAACTCTCATTTCCCACCAGGAAGAGGAATTAACCAAAGGCTCAGCGTGCCGTGCCGGAACCAGATTAGGGCCTGAAGCAATCCTGCGGTGTTGCGGCCAGCTCACAAGAAAGCGAGTTGAAGAAAGGAGCTCAGGGGCACTGTAATTCACAAACCTGCAGAGTTATAAATGACAGCTCTCGTCCAAAAATATACTGAAGTAAGGCTGCCAAGAGGACTTGAAAGCGGGGCAGAATTGCAGGAAACCGATTTCAGGAGGTAGACTGGAATTGCAGTTAAAGCATAGGAAAAGAGGCAGAACGTCCACAATGATGCACTTGGCCAAAAAGGGCGTATGCGTTTTTTCCTGAATATATTCAGGAAAAAAGGCATACGCCCTTTTTGGCCAACCAAGCAAGCTTGCAAAGGAAATCTGCACTACAATGAAGTCTCACTTCCCCCCGGTCAAAAGGGCCATCAGAAAAAAGTGTAAAATCCAGAAGGCAGGACAGGCCATGGAGAACTGGGAGCCTTGTTATGCTGATGGGCGGGATGTAAATTGCCAACAGCCACTCGGGAGAAGTGTATGGTGTTTCCTGAAACATCTAAAAAACAAAGCAACAGAGCCTAGGGCACTTCCACTTATGGTCCTATAGCTTAGGGAAATTAAAATCAAAAAGACACAGCCACCCCAAAGTTTGGGATGGCTCTGTTTACAAGAACCTCGTTTACGGTACAAGTTCAATATCGCAGAAAGTGAGTAATGGATAAAGAAGTTGTGGTACTTACGTACAATGCAATATCACTCAGCAATGAAATCTATGTCATCAGGCCCGTAGCAGCATAATGAGTGGATTCAGGTATGATGATTCTAACTGAAATAAGTCACACAGAAAAAGAAACATCATAAGATATCACTAATACACGGAATGTAAACTTGGCTACACAGGAACTGAATTACAAAACAGAACAGGGTCTCAAATTTAGAAAACCAACTTATGCTTGCTAAGGGGAAAGGTGAGTTGGGGTGCTGCCTAAAACCAGAGATTGAAATGAACACAGATAAAGTTCCTTAAGCCAAATATGGAATAGACAAGAGCTACTCCTTGCTCAACGAAATGGACTCAACACCCCATATTAAACGCCTAAGAATGTACCTGACTAGTAAGTATCTTAAAACCTATGGATTGCTATGTCTCCGAAAGAGAATCAAGCGTGTGTACAGGGGCATAAACGCAGCAGTGATAGGATTGGAGAGGTTCGGTGAGCAAATGAAGACCCTTTGAAGTCATATTGCATGGTACCCATTCCACGGGTCTCAACTCTCCAGGTTTAAGGGATTCTTCCTTCAGCTAAAACATGCATGTGGAACCCAGAGTATGATCCACCGTGTGATCGGGAGACGTGTTCAAATATGTCTCAGTTCTCGTCCCCTGGTACTCGGGTGCAACATTCCAGACGCTTTACTAACACTCTCCCGACTTGGAGAGTCAGTGCCTTTAACCTCCTGTTTGGCCCAGTTTGCAATTTCTGCGGAAGATGAACAGGAATAGGGAGAACCAATGAGAGACCAGCTGGAGGTGTCTGGACGGGCAAATTTAACTCTCATTTCCCACCAGGAAGAGGAATTAACCAAAGGCTCAGCGTGCCGTGCCGGAACCAGATTAGGGCCTGAAGCAATCCTGCGGTGTTGCGGCCAGCTCACAAGAAAGGGAGTTGAAGAAAGGAGCTCAGGGGCACTGTAATTCACAAACCTGCAGAGTTATAAATGACAGCTCTCGTCCAAAAATATACTGAAGTAAGGCTGCCAAGAGGACTTGAAAGCGGGGCAGAATTGCAGGAAACCGATTTCAGGAGGTAGACTGGAATTGCAGTTAAAGCATAGGAAAAGAGGCAGAACGTCCACAATGATGCACTTGGCCAAAAAGGGCGTATGCGTTTTTTCCTGAATATATTCAGGAAAAAAGGCATACGCCCTTTTTGGCCAACCAAGCAAGCTTGCAAAGGAAATCTGCACTACAATGAAGTCTCACTTCCCCCCGGTCAAAAGGGCCATCAGAGAAAAGTGTAAAATCCAGAAGGCAGGACAGGCCATGGAGAACTGGGAGCCTTGTTATGCTGATGGGCGGGATGTAAATTGCCAAGAGCCACTCGGGAGAAGTGTATGGTGTTTCCTGAAACATCTAAAAAACAAAGCAACAGAGCCTAGGGCACTTCCACTTATGGTCCTATAGCTTAGGGAAATTAAAATCAAAAAGACACAGCCACCCCAAAGTTTGGGACGGCTCTGTTTACAAGAACCTCGTTTACGGTACAAGTTCAATATCGCAGAAAGTGAGTAATGGATAAAGAAGTTGTGGTACTTACGTACAATGCAATATCACTCAGCAATGAAATCTATGTCATCAGGCCCGTAGCAGCATAATGAGTGGATTCAGGTATGATGATTCTAACTGAAATAAGTCACACAGAAAAAGAAACATCATAAGATATCACTAATACACGGAATGTAAACTTGGCTACACAGGAACTGAATTACAAAACAGAACAGGGTCTCAAATTTAGAAAACCAACTTATGCTTGCTAAGGGGAAAGGTGAGTTGGGGTGCTGCCTAAAACCAGAGATTGAAATGAACACAGATAAAGTTCCTTAAGCCAAATATGGAATAGACAAGAGCTACTCCTTGCTCAACGAAATGGACTCAACACCCCATATTAAACGCCTAAGAATGTACCTGACTAGTAAGTATCTTAAAACCTATGGATTGCTATGTCTCCGAAAGAGAATCAAGCGTGTGTACAGGGGCATAAACGCAGCAGTGATAGGATTGGAGAGGTTCGGTGAGCAAATGAAGACCCTTTGAAGTCATATTGCATGGTACCCATTCCACGGGTCTCAACTCTCCAGGTTTAAGGGATTCTTCCTTCAGCTAAAACATGCATGTGGAACCCAGAGTATGATCCACCGTGTGATCGGGAGACGTGTTCAAATATGTCTCAGTTCTCGTCCCCTGGTACTCGGGTGCAACATTCCAGACGCTTTACTAACACTCTCCCGACTTGGAGAGTCAGTGCCTTTAACCTCCTGTTTGGCCCAGTTTGCAATTTCTGCGGAAGATGAACAGGAATAGGGAGAACCAATGAGAGACCAGCTGGAGGTGTCTGGACGGGCAAATTTAACTCTCATTTCCCACCAGGAAGAGGAATTAACCAAAGGCTCAGCGTGCCGTGCCGGAACCAGATTAGGGCCTGAAGCAATCCTGCGGTGTTGCGGCCAGCTCACAAGAAAGCGAGTTGAAGAAAGGAGCTCAGGGGCACTGTAATTCACAAACCTGCAGAGTTATAAATGACAGCTCTCGTCCAAAAATATACTGAAGTAAGGCTGCCAAGAGGACTTGAAAGCGGGGCAGAATTGCAGGAAACCGATTTCAGGAGGTAGACTGGAATTGCAGTTAAAGCATAGGAAAAGAGGCAGAACGTCCACAATGATGCACTTGGCCAAAAAGGGCGTATGCGTTTTTTCCTGAATATATTCAGGAAAAAAGGCATACGCCCTTTTTGGCCAACCAAGCAAGCTTGCAAAGGAAATCTGCACTACAATGAAGTCTCACTTCCCCCCGGTCAAAAGGGCCATCAGAAAAAAGTGTAAAATCCAGAAGGCAGGACAGGCCATGGAGAACTGGGAGCCTTGTTATGCTGATGGGCGGGATGTAAATTGCCAAGAGCCACTCGGGAGAAGTGTATGGTGTTTCCTGAAACATCTAAAAAACAAAGCAACAGAGCCTAGGGCACTTCCACTTATGGTCCTATAGCTTAGGGAAATTAAAATCAAAAAGACACAGCCACCCCAAAGTTTGGGATGGCTCTGTTTACAAGAACCTCGTTTACGGTACAAGTTCAATATCGCAGAAAGTGAGTAATGGATAAAGAAGTTGTGGTACTTACGTACAATGCAATATCACTCAGCAATGAAATCTATGTCATCAGGCCCGTAGCAGCATAATGAGTGGATTCAGGTATGATGATTCTAACTGAAATAAGTCACACAGAAAAAGAAACATCATAAGATATCACTAATACACGGAATGTAAACTTGGCTACACAGGAACTGAATTACAAAACAGAACAGGGTCTCAAATTTAGAAAACCAACTTATGCTTGCTAAGGGGAAAGGTGAGTTGGGGTGCTGCCTAAAACCAGAGATTGAAATGAACACAGATAAAGTTCCTTAAGCCAAATATGGAATAGACAAGAGCTACTCCTTGCTCAACAAAATGGACTCAACACCCCATATTAAACGCCTAAGAATGTACCTGACTAGTAAGTATCTTAAAACCTATGGATTGCTATGTCTCCGAAAGAGAATCAAGCGTGTGTACAGGGGCATAAACGCAGCAGTGATAGGATTGGAGAGGTTCGGTGAGCAAATGAAGACCCTTTGAAGTCATATTGCATGGTACCCATTCCACGGGTCTCAACTCTCCAGGTTTAAGGGATTCTTCCTTCAGCTAAAACATGCATGTGGAACCCAGAGTATGATCCACCGTGTGATCGGGAGACGTGTTCAAATATGTCTCAGTTCTCGTCCCCTGGTACTCGGGTGCAACATTCCAGACGCTTTACTAACACTCTCCCGACTTGGAGAGTCAGTGCCTTTAACCTCCTGTTTGGCCCAGTTTGCAATTTCTGCGGAAGATGAACAGGAATAGGGAGAACCAATGAGAGACCAGCTGGAGGTGTCTGGACGGGCAAATTTAACTCTCATTTCCCACCAGGAAGAGGAATTAACCAAAGGCTCAGCGTGCCGTGCCGGAACCAGATTAGGGCCTGAAGCAATCCTGCGGTGTTGCGGCCAGCTCACAAGAAAGCGAGTTGAAGAAAGGAGCTCAGGGGCACTGTAATTCACAAACCTGCAGAGTTATAAATGACAGCTCTCGTCCAAAAATATACTGAAGTAAGGCTGCCAAGAGGACTTGAAAGCGGGGCAGAATTGCAGGAAACCGATTTCAGGAGGTAGACTGGAATTGCAGTTAAAGCATAGGAAAAGAGGCAGAACGTCCACAATGATGCACTTGGCCAAAAAGGGCGTATGCGTTTTTTCCTGAATATATTCAGGAAAAAACGCATACGCCCTTTTTGGCCAACCAAGCAAGCTTGCAAAGGAAATCTGCACTACAATGAAGTCTCACTTCCCCCCGGTCAAAAGGGCCATCAGAAAAAAGTGTAAAATCCAGAAGGCAGGACAGGCCATGGAGAACTGGGAGCCTTGTTATGCTGATGGGCGGGATGTAAATTGCCAAGAGCCACTCGGGAGAAGTGTATGGTGTTTCCTGAAACATCTAAAAAACAAAGCAACAGAGCCTAGGGCACTTCCACTTATGGTCCTATAGCTTAGGGAAATTAAAATCAAAAAGACACAGCCACCCCAAAGTTTGGGACGGCTCTGTTTACAAGAACCTCGTTTACGGTACAAGTTCAATATCGCAGAAAGTGAGTAATGGATAAAGAAGTTGTGGTACTTACGTACAATGCAATATCACTCAGCAATGAAATCTATGTCATCAGGCCCGTAGCAGCATAATGAGTGGATTCAGGTATGATGATTCTAACTGAAATAAGTCACACAGAAAAAGAAACATCATAAGATATCACTAATACACGGAATGTAAACTTGGCTACACAGGAACTGAATTACAAAACAGAACAGGGTCTCAAATTTAGAAAACCAACTTATGCTTGCTAAGGGGAAAGGTGAGTTGGGGTGCTGCCTAAAACCAGAGATTGAAATGAACACAGATAAAGTTCCTTAAGCCAAATATGGAATAGACAAGAGCTACTCCTTGCTCAACGAAATGGACTCAACACCCCATATTAAACGCCTAAGAATGTACCTGACTAGTAAGTATCTTAAAACCTATGGATTGCTATGTCTCCGAAAGAGAATCAAGCATGTGTACAGGGGCATAAACGCAGCAGTGATAGGATTGGAGAGGTTCGGTGAGCAAATGAAGACCCTTTGAAGTCATATTGCATGGTACCCATTCCACGGGTCTCAACTCTCCAGGTTTAAGGGATTCTTCCTTCAGCTAAAACATGCATGTGGAACCCAGAGTATGATCCACCGTGTGATCGGGAGACGTGTTCAAATATGTCTCAGTTCTCGTCCCCTGGTACTCGGGTGCAACATTCCAGACGCTTTACTAACACTCTCCCGACTTGGAGAGTCAGTGCCTTTAACCTCCTGTTTGGCCCAGTTTGCAATTTCTGCGGAAGATGAACAGGAATAGGGAGAACCAATGAGAGACCAGCTGGAGGTGTCTGGACGGGCAAATTTAACTCTCATTTCCCACCAGGAAGAGGAATTAACCAAAGGCTCAGCGTGCCGTGCCGGAACCAGATTAGGGCCTGAAGCAATCCTGCGGTGTTGCGGCCAGCTCACAAGAAAGCGAGTTGAAGAAAGGAGCTCAGGGGCACTGTAATTCACAAACCTGCAGAGTTATAAATGACAGCTCTCGTCCAAAAATATACTGAAGTAAGGCTGCCAAGAGGACTTGAAAGCGGGGCAGAATTGCAGGAAACCGATTTCAGGAGGTAGACTGGAATTGCAGTTAAAGCATAGGAAAAGAGGCAGAACGTCCACAATGATGCACTTGGCCAAAAAGGGCGTATGCGTTTTTTCCTGAATATATTCAGGAAAAAAGGCATACGCCCTTTTTGGCCAACCAAGCAAGCTTGCAAAGGAAATCTGCACTACAATGAAGTCTCACTTCCCCCCGGTCAAAAGGGGCATCAGAAAAAAGTGTAAAATCCAGAAGGCAGGACAGGCCATGGAGAACTGGGAGCCTTGTTATGCTGATGGGCGGGATGTAAATTGCCAAGAGCCACTCGGGAGAAGTGTATGGTGTTTCCTGAAACATCTAAAAAACAAAGCAACAGAGCCTAGGGCACTTCCACTTATGGTCCTATAGCTTAGGGAAATTAAAATCAAAAAGACACAGCCACCCCAAAGTTTGGGACGGCTCTGTTTACAAGAACCTCGTTTACGGTACAAGTTCAATATCGCAGAAAGTGAGTAATGGATAAAGAAGTTGTGGTACTTACGTACAATGCAATATCACTCAGCAATGAAATCTATGTCATCAGGCCCGTAGCAGCATAATGAGTGGATTCAGGTATGATGATTCTAACTGAAATAAGTCACACAGAAAAAGAAACATCATAAGATATCACTAATACACGGAATGTAAACTTGGCTACACAGGAACTGAATTACAAAACAGAACAGGGTCTCAAATTTAGAAAACCAACTTATGCTTGCTAAGGGGAAAGGTGAGTTGGGGTGCTGCCTAAAACCAGAGATTGAAATGAACACAGATAAAGTTCCTTAAGCCAAATATGGAATAGACAAGAGCTACTCCTTGCTCAACGAAATGGACTCAACACCCCATATTAAACGCCTAAGAATGTACCTGACTAGTAAGTATCTTAAAACCTATGGATTGCTATGTCTCCGAAAGAGAATCAAGCGTGTGTACAGGGGCATAAACGCAGCAGTGATAGGATTGGAGAGGTTCGGTGAGCAAATGAAGACCCTTTGAAGTCATATTGCATGGTACCCATTCCACGGGTCTCAACTCTCCAGGTTTAAGGGATTCTTCCTTCAGCTAAAACATGCATGTGGAACCCAGAGTATGATCCACCGTGTGATCGGGAGACGTGTTCAAATATGTCTCAGTTCTCGTCCCCTGGTACTCGGGTGCAACATTCCAGACGCTTTACTAACACTCTCCCGACTTGGAGAGTCAGTGCCTTTAACCTCCTGTTTGGCCCAGTTTGCAATTTCTGCGGAAGATGAACAGGAATAGGGAGAACCAATGAGAGACCAGCTGGAGGTGTCTGGACGGGCAAATTTAACTCTCATTTCCCACCAGGAAGAGGAATTAACCAAAGGCTCAGCGTGCCGTGCCGGAACCAGATTAGGGCCTGAAGCAATCCTGCGGTGTTGCGGCCAGCTCACAAGAAAGCGAGTTGAAGAAAGGAGCTCAGGGGCACTGTAATTCACAAACCTGCAGAGTTATAAATGACAGCTCTCGTCCAAAAATATACTGAAGTAAGGCTGCCAAGAGGACTTGAAAGCGGGGCAGAATTGCAGGAAACCGATTTCAGGAGGTAGACTGGAATTGCAGTTAAAGCATAGGAAAAGAGGCAGAACGTCCACAATGATGCACTTGGCCAAAAAGGGCATATGCGTTTTTTCCTGAATATATTCAGGAAAAAACGCATACGCCCTTTTTGGCCAACCAAGCAAGCTTGCAAAGGAAATCTGCACTACAATGAAGTCTCACTTCCCCCCGGTCAAAAGGGCCATCAGAAAAAAGTGTAAAATCCAGAAGGCAGGACAGGCCATGGAGAACTGGGAGCCTTGTTATGCTGATGGGCGGGATGTAAATTGCCAAGAGCCACTCGGGAGAAGTGTATGGTGTTTCCTGAAACATCTAAAAAACAAAGCAACAGAGCCTAGGGCACTTCCACTTATGGTCCTATAGCTTAGGGAAATTAAAATCAAAAAGACACAGCCACCCCAAAGTTTGGGACGGCTCTGTTTACAAGAACCTCGTTTACGGTACAAGTTCAATATCGCAGAAAGTGAGTAATGGATAAAGAAGTTGTGGTACTTACGTACAATGCAATATCACTCAGCAATGAAATCTATGTCATCAGGCCCGTAGCAGCATAATGAGTGGATTCAGGTATGATGATTCTAACTGAAATAAGTCACACAGAAAAAGAAACATCATAAGATATCACTAATACACGGAATGTAAACTTGGTTACACAGGAACTGAATTACAAAACAGAACAGCGTCTCAAATTTAGAAAACCAACTTATGCTTGCTAAGGGGAAAGGTGAGTTGGGGTGCTGCCTAAAACCAGAGATTGAAATGAACACAGATAAAGTTCCTTAAGCCAAATATGGAATAGACAAGAGCTACTCCTTGCTCAACGAAATGGACTCAACACCCCATATTAAACGCCTAAGAATGTACCTGACTAGTAAGTATCTTAAAACCTATGGATTGCTATGTCTCCGAAAGAGAATCAAGCGTGTGTACAGGGGCATAAACGCAGCAGTGATAGGATTGGAGAGGTTCGGTGAGCAAATGAAGACCCTTTGAAGTCATATTGCATGGTACCCATTCCACGGGTCTCAACTCTCCAGGTTTAAGGGATTCTTCCTTCAGCTAAAACATGCATGTGGAACCCAGAGTATGATCCACCGTGTGATCGGGAGACGTGTTCAAATATGTCTCAGTTCTCGTCCCCTGGTACTCGGGTGCAACATTCCAGACGCTTTACTAACACTCTCCCGACTTGGAGAGTCAGTGCCTTTAACCTCCTGTTTGGCCCAGTTTGCAATTTCTGCGGAAGATGAACAGGAATAGGGAGAACCAATGAGAGACCAGCTGGAGGTGTCTGGACGGGCAAATTTAACTCTCATTTCCCACCAGGAAGAGGAATTAACCAAAGGCTCAGCGTGCCGTGCCGGAACCAGATTAGGGCCTGAAGCAATCCTGCGGTGTTGCGGCCAGCTCACAAGAAAGCGAGTTGAAGAAAGGAGCTCAGGGGCACTGTAATTCACAAAGCTGCAGAGTTATAAATGACAGCTCTCGTCCAAAAATATACTGAAGTAAGGCTGCCAAGAGGACTTGAAAGCGGGGCAGAATTGCAGGAAACCGATTTCAGGAGGTAGACTGGAATTGCAGTTAAAGCATAGGAAAAGAGGCAGAACGTCCACAATGATGCACTTGGCCAAAAAGGGCGTATGCGTTTTTTCCTGAATATATTCAGGAAAAAACGCATACGCCCTTTTTGGCCAACCAAGCAAGCTTGCAAAGGAAATCTGCACTACAATGAAGTCTCACTTCCCCCCGGTCAAAAGGGCCATCAGAAAAAAGTGTAAAATCCAGAAGGCAGGACAGGCCATGGAGAACTGGGAGCCTTGTTATGCTGATGGGCGGGATGTAAATTGCCAAGAGCCACTCGGGAGAAGTGTATGGTGTTTCCTGAAACATCTAAAAAACAAAGCAACAGAGCCTAGGGCACTTCCACTTATGGTCCTATAGCTTAGGGAAATTAAAATCAAAAAGACACAGCCACCCCAAAGTTTGGGACGGCTCTGTTTACAAGAACCTCGTTTACGGTACAAGTTCAATATCGCAGAAAGTGAGTAATGGATAAAGAAGTTGTGGTACTTACGTACAATGCAATATCACTCAGCAATGAAATCTATGTCATCAGGCCCGTAGCAGCATAATGAGTGGATTCAGGTATGATGATTCTAACTGAAATAAGTCACACAGAAAAAGAAACATCATAAGATATCACTAATACACGGAATGTAAACTTGGCTACACAGGAACTGAATTACAAAACAGAACAGGGTCTCAAATTTAGAAAACCAACTTATGCTTGCTAAGGGGAAAGGTGAGTTGGGGTGCTGCCTAAAACCAGAGATTGAAATGAACACAGATAAAGTTCCTTAAGCCAAATATGGAATAGACAAGAGCTACTCCTTGCTCAACGAAATGGACTCAACACCCCATATTAAACGCCTAAGAATGTACCTGACTAGTAAGTATCTTAAAACCTATGGATTGCTATGTCTCCGAAAGAGAATCAAGCGTGTGTACAGGGGCATAAACGCAGCAGTGATAGGATTGGAGAGGTTCGGTGAGCAAATGAAGACCCTTTGAAGTCATATTGCATGGTACCCATTCCACGGGTCTCAACTCTCCAGGTTTAAGGGATTCTTCCTTCAGCTAAAACATGCATGTGGAACCCAGAGTATGATCCACCGTGTGATCGGGAGACGTGTTCAAATATGTCTCAGTTCTCGTCCCCTGGTACTCGGGTGCAACATTCCAGACGCTTTACTAACACTCTCCCGACTTGGAGAGTCAGTGCCTTTAACCTCCTGTTTGGCCCAGTTTGCAATTTCTGCGGAAGATGAACAGGAATAGGGAGAACCAATGAGAGACCAGCTGGAGGTGTCTGGACGGGCAAATTTAACTCTCATTTCCCACCAGGAAGAGGAATTAACCAAAGGCTCAGCGTGCCGTGCCGGAACCAGATTAGGGCCTGAAGCAATCCTGCGGTGTTGCGGCCAGCTCACAAGAAAGCGAGTTGAAGAAAGGAGCTCAGGGGCACTGTAATTCACAAACCTGCAGAGTTATAAATGACAGCTCTCGTCCAAAACTATACTGAAGTAAGGCTGCCAAGAGGACTTGAAAGCGGGGCAGAATTGCAGGAAACCGATTTCAGGAGGTAGACTGGAATTGCAGTTAAAGCATAGGAAAAGAGGCAGAACGTCCACAATGATGCACTTGGCCAAAAAGGGCGTATGCGTTTTTTCCTGAATATATTCAGGAAAAAAGGCATACGCCCTTTTTGGCCAACCAAGCAAGCTTGCAAAGGAAATCTGCACTACAATGAAGTCTCACTTCCCCCCGGTCAAAAGGGCCATCAGAGAAAAGTGTAAAATCCAGAAGGCAGGACAGGCCATGGAGAACTGGGAGCCTTGTTATGCTGATGGGCGGGATGTAAATTGGCAACAGCCACTCGGGAGAAGTGTATGGTGTTTCCTGAAACATCTAAAAAACAAAGCAACAGAGCCTAGGGCACTTCCACTTATGGTCCTATAGCTTAGGGAAATTAAAATCAAAAAGACACAGCCACCCCAAAGTTTGGGACGGCTCTGTTTACAAGAACCTCGTTTACGGTACAAGTTCAATATCGCAGAAAGTGAGTAATGGATAAAGAAGTTGTGGTACTTACGTACAATGCAATATCACTCAGCAATGAAATCTATGTCATCAGGCCCGTAGCAGCATAATGAGTGGATTCAGGTATGATGATTCTAACTGAAATAAGTCACACAGAAAAAGAAACATCATAAGATATCACTAATACACGGAATGTAAACTTGGCTACACAGGAACTGAATTACAAAACAGAACAGGGTCTCAAATTTAGAAAACCAACTTATGCTTGCTAAGGGGAAAGGTGAGTTGGGGTGCTGCCTAAAACCAGAGATTGAAATGAACACAGATAAAGTTCCTTAAGCCAAATATGGAATAGACAAGAGCTACTCCTTGCTCAACGAAATGGACTCAACACCCCATATTAAACGCCTAAGAATGTACCTGACTAGTAAGTATCTTAAAACCTATGGATTGCTATGTCTCCGAAAGAGAATCAAGCGTGTGTACAGGGGCATAAACGCAGCAGTGATAGGATTGGAGAGGTTCGGTGAGCAAATGAAGACCCTTTGAAGTCATATTGCATGGTACCCATTCCACGGGTCTCAACTCTCCAGGTTTAAGGGATTCTTCCTTCAGCTAAAACATGCATGTGGAACCCAGAGTATGATCCACCGTGTGATCGGGAGACGTGTTCAAATATGTCTCAGTTCTCGTCCCCTGGTACTCGGGTGCAACATTCCAGACGCTTTACTAACACTCTCCCGACTTGGAGAGTCAGTGCCTTTAACCTCCTGTTTGGCCCAGTTTGCAATTTCTGCGGAAGATGAACAGGAATAGGGAGAACCAATGAGAGACCAGCTGGAGGTGTCTGGACGGGCAAATTTAACTCTCATTTCCCACCAGGAAGAGGAATTAACCAAAGGCTCAGCGTGCCGTGCCGGAACCAGATTAGGGCCTGAAGCAATCCTGCGGTGTTGCGGCCAGCTCACAAGAAAGCGAGTTGAAGAAAGGAGCTCAGGGGCACTGTAATTCACAAACCTGCAGAGTTATAAATGACAGCTCTCGTCCAAAAATATACTGAAGTAAGGCTGCCAAGAGGACTTGAAAGCGGGGCAGAATTGCAGGAAACCGATTTCAGGAGGTAGACTGGAATTGCAGTTAAAGCATAGGAAAAGAGGCAGAACGTCCACAATGATGCACTTGGCCAAAAAGGGCATATGCGTTTTTTCCTGAATATATTCAGGAAAAAACGCATACGCCCTTTTTGGCCAACCAAGCAAGCTTGCAAAGGAAATCTGCACTACAATGAAGTCTCACTTCCCCCCGGTCAAAAGGGCCATCAGAAAAAAGTGTAAAATCCAGAAGGCAGGACAGGCCATGGAGAACTGGGAGCCTTGTTATGCTGATGGGCGGGATGTAAATTGCCAAGAGCCACTCGGGAGAAGTGTATGGTGTTTCCTGAAACATCTAAAAAACAAAGCAACAGAGCCTAGGGCACTTCCACTTATGGTCCTATAGCTTAGGGAAATTAAAATCAAAAAGACACAGCCACCCCAAAGTTTGGGACGGCTCTGTTTACAAGAACCTCGTTTACGGTACAAGTTCAATATCGCAGAAAGTGAGTAATGGATAAAGAAGTTGTGGTACTTACGTACAATGCAATATCACTCAGCAATGAAATCTATGTCATCAGGCCCGTAGCAGCATAATGAGTGGATTCAGGTATGATGATTCTAACTGAAATAAGTCACACAGAAAAAGAAACATCATAAGATATCACTAATACACGGAATGTAAACTTGGTTACACAGGAACTGAATTACAAAACAGAACAGCGTCTCAAATTTAGAAAACCAACTTATGCTTGCTAAGGGGAAAGGTGAGTTGGGGTGCTGCCTAAAACCAGAGATTGAAATGAACACAGATAAAGTTCCTTAAGCCAAATATGGAATAGACAAGAGCTACTCCTTGCTCAACGAAATGGACTCAACACCCCATATTAAACGCCTAAGAATGTACCTGACTAGTAAGTATCTTAAAACCTATGGATTGCTATGTCTCCGAAAGAGAATCAAGCGTGTGTACAGGGGCATAAACGCAGCAGTGATAGGATTGGAGAGGTTCGGTGAGCAAATGAAGACCCTTTGAAGTCATATTGCATGGTACCCATTCCACGGGTCTCAACTCTCCAGGTTTAAGGGATTCTTCCTTCAGCTAAAACATGCATGTGGAACCCAGAGTATGATCCACCGTGTGATCGGGAGACGTGTTCAAATATGTCTCAGTTCTCGTCCCCTGGTACTCGGGTGCAACATTCCAGACGCTTTACTAACACTCTCCCGACTTGGAGAGTCAGTGCCTTTAACCTCCTGTTTGGCCCAGTTTGCAATTTCTGCGGAAGATGAACAGGAATAGGGAGAACCAATGAGAGACCAGCTGGAGGTGTCTGGACGGGCAAATTTAACTCTCATTTCCCACCAGGAAGAGGAATTAACCAAAGGCTCAGCGTGCCGTGCCGGAACCAGATTAGGGCCTGAAGCAATCCTGCGGTGTTGCGGCCAGCTCACAAGAAAGCGAGTTGAAGAAAGGAGCTCAGGGGCACTGTAATTCACAAAGCTGCAGAGTTATAAATGACAGCTCTCGTCCAAAAATATACTGAAGTAAGGCTGCCAAGAGGACTTGAAAGCGGGGCAGAATTGCAGGAAACCGATTTCAGGAGGTAGACTGGAATTGCAGTTAAAGCATAGGAAAAGAGGCAGAACGTCCACAATGATGCACTTGGCCAAAAAGGGCGTATGCGTTTTTTCCTGAATATATTCAGGAAAAAACGCATACGCCCTTTTTGGCCAACCAAGCAAGCTTGCAAAGGAAATCTGCACTACAATGAAGTCTCACTTCCCCCCGGTCAAAAGGGCCATCAGAAAAAAGTGTAAAATCCAGAAGGCAGGACAGGCCATGGAGAACTGGGAGCCTTGTTATGCTGATGGGCGGGATGTAAATTGCCAAGAGCCACTCGGGAGAAGTGTATGGTGTTTCCTGAAACATCTAAAAAACAAAGCAACAGAGCCTAGGGCACTTCCACTTATGGTCCTATAGCTTAGGGAAATTAAAATCAAAAAGACACAGCCACCCCAAAGTTTGGGACGGCTCTGTTTACAAGAACCTCGTTTACGGTACAAGTTCAATATCGCAGAAAGTGAGTAATGGATAAAGAAGTTGTGGTACTTACGTACAATGCAATATCACTCAGCAATGAAATCTATGTCATCAGGCCCGTAGCAGCATAATGAGTGGATTCAGGTATGATGATTCTAACTGAAATAAGTCACACAGAAAAAGAAACATCATAAGATATCACTAATACACGGAATGTAAACTTGGCTACACAGGAACTGAATTACAAAACAGAACAGGGTCTCAAATTTAGAAAACCAACTTATGCTTGCTAAGGGGAAAGGTGAGTTGGGGTGCTGCCTAAAACCAGAGATTGAAATGAACACAGATAAAGTTCCTTAAGCCAAATATGGAATAGACAAGAGCTACTCCTTGCTCAACGAAATGGACTCAACACCCCATATTAAACGCCTAAGAATGTACCTGACTAGTAAGTATCTTAAAACCTATGGATTGCTATGTCTCCGAAAGAGAATCAAGCGTGTGTACAGGGGCATAAACGCAGCAGTGATAGGATTGGAGAGGTTCGGTGAGCAAATGAAGACCCTTTGAAGTCATATTGCATGGTACCCATTCCACGGGTCTCAACTCTCCAGGTTTAAGGGATTCTTCCTTCAGCTAAAACATGCATGTGGAACCCAGAGTATGATCCACCGTGTGATCGGGAGACGTGTTCAAATATGTCTCAGTTCTCGTCCCCTGGTACTCGGGTGCAACATTCCAGACGCTTTACTAACACTCTCCCGACTTGGAGAGTCAGTGCCTTTAACCTCCTGTTTGGCCCAGTTTGCAATTTCTGCGGAAGATGAACAGGAATAGGGAGAACCAATGAGAGACCAGCTGGAGGTGTCTGGACGGGCAAATTTAACTCTCATTTCCCACCAGGAAGAGGAATTAACCAAAGGCTCAGCGTGCCGTGCCGGAACCAGATTAGGGCCTGAAGCAATCCTGCGGTGTTGCGGCCAGCTCACAAGAAAGCGAGTTGAAGAAAGGAGCTCAGGGGCACTGTAATTCACAAACCTGCAGAGTTATAAATGACAGCTCTCGTCCAAAAATATACTGAAGTAAGGCTGCCAAGAGGACTTGAAAGCGGGGCAGAATTGCAGGAAACCGATTTCAGGAGGTAGACTGGAATTGCAGTTAAAGCATAGGAAAAGAGGCAGAACGTCCACAATGATGCACTTGGCCAAAAAGGGCGTATGCGTTTTTTCCTGAATATATTCAGGAAAAAAGGCATACGCACTTTTTGGCCAACCAAGCAAGCTTGCAAAGGAAATCTGCACTACAATGAAGTCTCACTTCCCCCCGGTCAAAAGGGCCATCAGAGAAAAGTGTAAAATCCAGAAGGCAGGACAGGCCATGGAGAACTGGGAGCCTTGTTATGCTGATGGGCGGGATGTAAATTGCCAAGAGCCACTCGGGAGAAGTGTATGGTGTTTCCTGAAACATCTAAAAAACAAAGCAACAGAGCCTAGGGCACTTCCACTTATGGTCCTATAGCTTAGGGAAATTAAAATCAAAAAGACACAGCCACCCCAAAGTTTGGGACGGCTCTGTTTACAAGAACCTCGTTTACGGTACAAGTTCAATATCGCAGAAAGTGAGTAATGGATAAAGAAGTTGTGGTACTTACGTACAATGCAATATCACTCAGCAATGAAATCTATGTCATCAGGCCCGTAGCAGCATAATGAGTGGATTCAGGTATGATGATTCTAACTGAAATAAGTCACACAGAAAAAGAAACATCATAAGATATCACTAATACACGGAATGTAAACTTGGTTACACAGGAACTGAATTACAAAACAGAACAGCGTCTCAAATTTAGAAAACCAACTTATGCTTGCTAAGGGGAAAGGTGAGTTGGGGTGCTGCCTAAAACCAGAGATTGAAATGAACACAGATAAAGTTCCTTAAGCCAAATATGGAATAGACAAGAGCTACTCCTTGCTCAACGAAATGGACTCAACACCCCATATTAAACGCCTAAGAATGTACCTGACTAGTAAGTATCTTAAAACCTATGGATTGCTATGTCTCCGAAAGAGAATCAAGCGTGTGTACAGGGGCATAAACGCAGCAGTGATAGGATTGGAGAGGTTCGGTGAGCAAATGAAGACCCTTTGAAGTCATATTGCATGGTACCCATTCCACGGGTCTCAACTCTCCAGGTTTAAGGGATTCTTCCTTCAGCTAAAACATGCATGTGGAACCCAGAGTATGATCCACCGTGTGATCGGGAGACGTGTTCAAATATGTCTCAGTTCTCGTCCCCTGGTACTCGGGTGCAACATTCCAGACGCTTTACTAACACTCTCCCGACTTGGAGAGTCAGTGCCTTTAACCTCCTGTTTGGCCCAGTTTGCAATTTCTGCGGAAGATGAACAGGAATAGGGAGAACCAATGAGAGACCAGCTGGAGGTGTCTGGACGGGCAAATTTAACTCTCATTTCCCACCAGGAAGAGGAATTAACCAAAGGCTCAGCGTGCCGTGCCGGAACCAGATTAGGGCCTGAAGCAATCCTGCGGTGTTGCGGCCAGCTCACAAGAAAGCGAGTTGAAGAAAGGAGCTCAGGGGCACTGTAATTCACAAACCTGCAGAGTTATAAATGACAGCTCTCGTCCAAAAATATACTGAAGTAAGCCTGCCAAGAGGACTTGAAAGCGGGGCAGAATTGCAGGAAACCGATTTCAGGAGGTAGACTGGAATTGCAGTTAAAGCATAGGAAAAGAGGCAGAACGTCCACAATGATGCACTTGGCCAAAAAGGGCGTATGCGTTTTTTCCTGAATATATTCAGGAAAAAACGCATACGCCCTTTTTGGCCAACCAAGCAAGCTTGCAAAGGAAATCTGCACTACAATGAAGTCTCACTTCCCCCCGGTCAAAAGGGCCATCAGAGAAAAGTGTAAAATCCAGAAGGCAGGACAGGCCATGGAGAACTGGGAGCCTTGTTATGCTGATGGGCGGGATGTAAATTGCCAAGAGCCACTCGGGAGAAGTGTATGGTGTTTCCTGAAACATCTAAAAAACAAAGCAACAGAGCCTAGGGCACTTCCACTTATGGTCCTATAGCTTAGGGAAATTAAAATCAAAAAGACACAGCCACCCCAAAGTTTGGGACGGCTCTGTTTACAAGAACCTCGTTTACGGTACAAGTTCAATATCGCAGAAAGTGAGTAATGGATAAAGAAGTTGTGGTACTTACGTACAATGCAATATCACTCAGCAATGAAATCTATGTCATCAGGCCCGTAGCAGCATAATGAGTGGATTCAGGTATGATGATTCTAACTGAAATAAGTCACACAGAAAAAGAAACATCATAAGATATCACTAATACACGGAATGTAAACTTGGCTACACAGGAACTGAATTACAAAACAGAACAGGGTCTCAAATTTAGAAAACCAACTTATGCTTGCTAAGGGGAAAGGTGAGTTGGGGTGCTGCCTAAAACCAGAGATTGAAATGAACACAGATAAAGTTCCTTAAGCCAAATATGGAATAGACAAGAGCTACTCCTTGCTCAACGAAATGGACTCAACACCCCATATTAAACGCCTAAGAATGTACCTGACTAGTAAGTATCTTAAAACCTATGGATTGCTATGTCTCCGAAAGAGAATCAAGCGTGTGTACAGGGACATAAACGCAGCAGTGATAGGATTGGAGAGGTTCGGTGAGCAAATGAAGACCCTTTGAAGTCATATTGCATGGTACCCATTCCACGGGTCTCAACTCTCCAGGTTTAAGGGATTCTTCCTTCAGCTAAAACATGCATGTGGAACCCAGAGTATGATCCACCGTGTGATCGGGAGACGTGTTCAAATATGTCTCAGTTCTCGTCCCCTGGTACTCGGGTGCAACATTCCAGACGCTTTACTAACACTCTCCCGACTTGGAGAGTCAGTGCCTTTAACCTCCTGTTTGGCCCAGTTTGCAATTTCTGCGGAAGATGAACAGGAATAGGGAGAACCAATGAGAGACCAGCTGGAGGTGTCTGGACGGGCAAATTTAACTCTCATTTCCCACCAGGAAGAGGAATTAACCAAAGGCTCAGCGTGCCGTGCCGGAACCAGATTAGGGCCTGAAGCAATCCTGCGGTGTTGCGGCCAGCTCACAAGAAAGCGAGTTGAAGAAAGGAGCTCAGGGGCACTGTAATTCACAAACCTGCAGAGTTATAAATGACAGCTCTCGTCCAAAAATATACTGAAGTAAGGCTGCCAAGAGGACTTGAAAGCGGGGCAGAATTGCAGGAAACCGATTTCAGGAGGTAGACTGGAATTGCAGTTAAAGCATAGGAAAAGAGGCAGAACGTCCACAATGATGCACTTGGCCAAAAAGGGCGTATGCGTTTTTTCCTGAATATATTCAGGAAAAAACGCATACGCCCTTTTTGGCCAACCAAGCAAGCTTGCAAAGGAAATCTGCACTACAATGAAGTCTCACTTCCCCCCGGTCAAAAGGGCCATCAGAAAAAAGTGTAAAATCCAGAAGGCAGGACAGGCCATGGAGAACTGGGAGCCTTGTTATGCTGATGGGCGGGATGTAAATTGCCAAGAGCCACTCGGGAGAAGTGTATGGTGTTTCCTGAAACATCTAAAAAACAAAGCAACAGAGCCTAGGGCACTTCCACTTATGGTCCTATAGCTTAGGGAAATTAAAATCAAAAAGACACAGCCACCCCAAAGTTTGGGACGGCTCTGTTTACAAGAACCTCGTTTACGGTACAAGTTCAATATCGCAGAAAGTGAGTAATGGATAAAGAAGTTGTGGTACTTACGTACAATGCAATATCACTCAGCAATGAAATCTATGTCATCAGGCCCGTAGCAGCATAATGAGTGGACTCAGGTATGATGATTCTAACTGAAATAAGTCACACAGAAAAAGAAACATCATAAGATATCACTAATACACGGAATGTAAACTTGGCTACACAGGAACTGAATTACAAAACAGAACAGGGTCTCAAATTTAGAAAACCAACTTATGCTTGCTAAGGGGAAAGGTGAGTTGGGGTGCTGCCTAAAACCAGAGATTGAAATGAACACAGATAAAGTTCCTTAAGCCAAATATGGAATAGACAAGAGCTACTCCTTGCTCAACGAAATGGACTCAACACCCCATATTAAACGCCTAAGAATGTACCTGACTAGTAAGTATCTTAAAACCTATGGATTGCTATGTCTCCGAAAGAGAATCAAGCGTGTGTACAGGGGCATAAACGCAGCAGTGATAGGATTGGAGAGGTTCGGTGAGCAAATGAAGACCCTTTGAAGTCATATTGCATGGTACCCATTCCACGGGTCTCAACTCTCCAGGTTTAAGGGATTCTTCCTTCAGCTAAAACATGCATGTGGAACCCAGAGTATGATCCACCGTGTGATCGGGAGACGTGTTCAAATATGTCTCAGTTCTCGTCCCCTGGTACTCGGGTGCAACATTCCAGACGCTTTACTAACACTCTCCCGACTTGGAGAGTCAGTGCCTTTAACCTCCTGTTTGGCCCAGTTTGCAATTTCTGCGGAAGATGAACAGGAATAGGGAGAACCAATGAGAGACCAGCTGGAGGTGTCTGGACGGGCAAATTTAACTCTCATTTCCCACCAGGAAGAGGAATTAACCAAAGGCTCAGCGTGCCGTGCCGGAACCAGATTAGGGCCTGAAGCAATCCTGCGGTGTTGCGGCCAGCTCACAAGAAAGCGAGTTGAAGAAAGGAGCTCAGGGGCACTGTAATTCACAAACCTGCAGAGTTATAAATGACAGCTCTCGTCCAAAAATATACTGAAGTAAGGCTGCCAAGAGGAGTTGAAAGCGGGGCAGAATTGCAGGAAACCGATTTCAGGAGGTAGACTGGAATTGCAGTTAAAGCATAGGAAAAGAGGCAGAACGTCCACAATGATGCACTTGGCCAAAAAGGGCGTATGCGTTTTTTCCTGAATATATTCAGGAAAAAACGCATACGCCCTTTTTGGCCAACCAAGCAAGCTTGCAAAGGAAATCTGCACTACAATGAAGTCTCACTTCCCCCCAGTCAAAAGGGCCATCAGAAAAAAGTGTAAAATCCAGAAGGCAGGACAGGCCATGGAGAACTGGGAGCCTTGTTATGCTGATGGGCGGGATGTAAATTGCCAAGAGCCACTCGGGAGAAGTGTATGGTGTTTCCTGAAACATCTAAAAAACAAAGCAACAGAGCCTAGGGCACTTCCACTTATGGTCCTATAGCTTAGGGAAATTAAAATCAAAAAGACACAGCCACCCCAAAGTTTGGGACAGCTCTGTTTACAAGAACCTCATTTACGGAACAAGTTCAATATCGCAGAAAGTGAGTAATGGATAAAGAAGTTGTGGTACTTACGTACAATGCAATATCACTCAGCAATGAAATCTATGTCATCAGGCCCGTAGCAGCATAATGAGTGGATTCAGGTATGATGATTCTAACTGAAATAAGTCACACAGGAAAAGAAACATCATAAGATATCACTAATACACGGAATGTAAACTTGGCTACACAGGAACTGAATTACAAAACAGAACAGGGTCTCAAATTTAGAAAACCAACTTATGCTTGCTAAGGGGAAAGGTGAGTTGGGGTGCTGCCTAAAACCAGAGATTGAAATGAACACAGATAAAGTTCCTTAAGCCAAATATGGAATAGACAAGAGCTACTCCTTGCTCAACGAAATGGACTCAACACCCCATATTAAACGCCTAAGAATGTACCTGACTAGTAAGTATCTTAAAACCTATGGATTGCTATGTCTCCGAAAGAGAATCAAGCGTGTGTACAGGGGCATAAACGCAGCAGTGATAGGATTGGAGAGGTTCGGTGAGCAAATGAAGACCCTTTGAAGTCATATTGCATGGTACCCATTCCACGGGTCTCAACTCTCCAGGTTTAAGGGATTCTTCCTTCAGCTAAAACATGCATGTGGAACCCAGAGTATGATCCACCGTGTGATCGGGAGACGTGTTCAAATATGTCTCAGTTCTCGTCCCCTGGTACTCGGGTGCAACATTCCAGACGCTTTACTAACACTCTCCCGACTTGGAGAGTCAGTGCCTTTAACCTCCTGTTTGGCCCAGTTTGCAATTTCTGCGGAAGATGAACAGGAATAGGGAGAACCAATGAGAGACCAGCTGGAGGTGTCTGGACGGGCAAATTTAACTCTCATTTCCCACCAGGAAGAGGAATTAACCAAAGGCTCAGCGTGCCGTGCCGGAACCAGATTAGGGCCTGAAGCAATCCTGCGGTGTTGCGGCCAGCTCACAAGAAAGCGAGTTGAAGAAAGGAGCTCAGGGGCACTGTAATTCACAAACCTGCAGAGTTATAAATGACAGCTCTCGTCCAAAACTATACTGAAGTAAGGCTGCCAAGAGGACTTGAAAGCGGGGCAGAATTGCAGGAAACCGATTTCAGGAGGTAGACTGGAATTGCAGTTAAAGCATAGGAAAAGAGGCAGAACGTCCACAATGATGCACTTGGCCAAAAAGGGCGTATGCCTTTTTTCCTGAATATATTCAGGAAAAAAGGCATACGCCCTTTTTGGCCAACCAAGCAAGCTTGCAAAGGAAATCTGCACTACAATGAAGTCTCACTTCCCCCCGGTCAAAAGGGCCATCAGAAAAAAGTGTAAAATCCAGAAGGCAGGACAGGCCATGGAGAACTGGGAGCCTTGTTATGCTGATGGGCGGGATGTAAATTGCCAAGAGCCACTCGGGAGAAGTGTATGGTGTTTCCTGAAACATCTAAAAAACAAAGCAACAGAGCCTAGGGCACTTCCACTTATGGTCCTATAGCTTAGGGAAATTAAAATCAAAAAGACACAGCCACCCCAAAGTTTGGGACGGCTCTGTTTACAAGAACCTCGTTTACGGTACAAGTTCAATATCGCAGAAAGTGAGTAATGGATAAAGAAGTTGTGGTACTTACGTACAATGCAATATCACTCAGCAATGAAATCTATGTCATCAGGCCCGTAGCAGCATAATGAGTGGATTCAGGTATGATGATTCTAACTGAAATAAGTCACACAGAAAAAGAAACATCATAAGATATCACTAATACACGGAATGTAAACTTGGCTACACAGGAACTGAATTACAAAACAGAACAGGGTCTCAAATTTAGAAAACCAACTTATGCTTGCTAAGGGGAAAGGTGAGTTGGGGTGCTGCCTAAAACCAGAGATTGAAATGAACACAGATAAAGTTCCTTAAGCCAAATATGGAATAGACAAGAGCTACTCCTTGCTCAACGAAATGGACTCAACACCCCATATTAAACGCCTAAGAATGTACCTGACTAGTAAGTATCTTAAAACCTATGGATTGCTATGTCTCCGAAAGAGAATCAAGCGTGTGTACAGGGGCATAAACGCAGCAGTGATAGGATTGGAGAGGTTCGGTGAGCAAATGAAGACCCTTTGAAGTCATATTGCATGGTACCCATTCCACGGGTCTCAACTCTCCAGGTTTAAGGGATTCTTCCTTCAGCTAAAACATGCATGTGGAACCCAGAGTATGATCCACCGTGTGATCGGGAGACGTGTTCAAATATGTCTCAGTTCTCGTCCCCTGGTACTCGGGTGCAACATTCCAGACGCTTTACTAACACTCTCCCGACTTGGAGAGTCAGTGCCTTTAACCTCCTGTTTGGCCCAGTTTGCAATTTCTGCGGAAGATGAACAGGAATAGGGAGAACCAATGAGAGACCAGCTGGAGGTGTCTGGACGGGCAAATTTAACTCTCATTTCCCACCAGGAAGAGGAATTAACCAAAGGCTCAGCGTGCCGTGCCGGAACCAGATTAGGGCCTGAAGCAATCCTGCGGTGTTGCGGCCAGCTCACAAGAAAGCGAGTTGAAGAAAGGAGCTCAGGGACACTGTAATTCACAAACCTGCAGAGTTATAAATGACAGCTCTCGTCCAAAAATATACTGAAGTAAGGCTGCCAAGAGGACTTGAAAGCGGGGCAGAATTGCAGGAAACCGATTTCAGGAGGTAGACTGGAATTGCAGTTAAAGCATAGGAAAAGAGGCAGAACGTCCACAATGATGCACTTGGCCAAAAAGGGCGTATGCGTTTTTTCCTGAATATATTCAGGAAAAAACGCATACGCCCTTTTTGGCCAACCAAGCAAGCTTGCAAAGGAAATCTGCACTACAATGAAGTCTCACTTCCCCCCGGTCAAAAGGGCCATCAGAAAAAAGTGTAAAATCCAGAAGGCAGGACAGGCCATGGAGAACTGGGAGCCTTGTTATGCTGATGGGCGGGATGTAAATTGCCAACAGCCACTCGGGAGAAGTGTATGGTGTTTCCTGAAACATCTAAAAAACAAAGCAACAGAGCCTAGGGCACTTCCACTTATGGTCCTATAGCTTAGGGAAATTAAAATCAAAAAGACACAGCCACCCCAAAGTTTGGGACGGCTCTGTTTACAAGAACCTCGTTTACGGTACAAGTTCAATATCGCAGAAAGTGAGTAATGGATAAAGAAGTTGTGGTACTTACGTACAATGCAATATCACTCAGCAATGAAATCTATGTCATCAGGCCCGTAGCAGCATAATGAGTGGATTCAGGTATGATGATTCTAACTGAAATAAGTCACACAGAAAAAGAAACATCATAAGATATCACTAATACACGGAATGTAAACTTGGCTACACAGGAACTGAATTACAAAACAGAACAGGGTCTCAAATTTAGAAAACCAACTTATGCTTGCTAAGGGGAAAGGTGAGTTGGGGTGCTGCCTAAAACCAGAGATTGAAATGAACACAGATAAAGTTCCTTAAGCCAAATATGGAATAGACAAGAGCTACTCCTTGCTCAACGAAATGGACTCAACACCCCATATTAAACGCCTAAGAATGTACCTGACTAGTAAGTATCTTAAAACCTATGGATTGCTATGTCTCCGAAAGAGAATCAAGCGTGTGTACAGGGGCATAAACGCAGCAGTGATAGGATTGGAGAGGTTCGGTGAGCAAATGAAGACCCTTTGAAGTCATATTGCATGGTACCCATTCCACGGGTCTCAACTCTCCAGGTTTAAGGGATTCTTCCTTCAGCTAAAACATGCATGTGGAACCCAGAGTATGATCCACCGTGTGATCGGGAGACGTGTTCAAATATGTCTCAGTTCTCGTCCCCTGGTACTCGGGTGCAACATTCCAGACGCTTTACTAACACTCTCCCGACTTGGAGAGTCAGTGCCTTTAACCTCCTGTTTGGCCCAGTTTGCAATTTCTGCGGAAGATGAACAGGAATAGGGAGAACCAATGAGAGACCAGCTGGAGGTGTCTGGACGGGCAAATTTAACTCTCATTTCCCACCAGGAAGAGGAATTAACCAAAGGCTCAGCGTGCCGTGCCGGAACCAGATTAGGGCCTGAAGCAATCCTGCGGTGTTGCGGCCAGCTCACAAGAAAGCGAGTTGAAGAAAGGAGCTCAGGGGCACTGTAATTCACAAACCTGCAGAGTTATAAATGACAGCTCTCGTCCAAAAATATACTGAAGTAAGGCTGCCAAGAGGACTTGAAAGCGGGGCAGAATTGCAGGAAACCGATTTCAGGAGGTAGACTGGAATTGCAGTTAAAGCATAGGAAAAGAGGCAGAACGTCCACAATGATGCACTTGGCCAAAAAGGGCGTATGCGTTTTTTCCTGAATATATTCAGGAAAAAACGCATACGCCCTTTTTGGCCAACCAAGCAAGCTTGCAAAGGAAATCTGCACTACAATGAAGTCTCACTTCCCCCCGGTCAAAAGGGCCATCTGAAAAAAGTGTAAAATCCAGAAGGCAGGACAGGCCATGGAGAACTGGGAGCCTTGTTATGCTGATGGGCGGGATGTAAATTGCCAAGAGCCACTCGGGAGAAGTGTATGGTGTTTCCTGAAACATCTAAAAAACAAAGCAACAGAGCCTAGGGCACTTCCACTTATGGTCCTATAGCTTAGGGAAATTAAAATCAAAAAGACACAGCCACCCCAAAGTTTGGGACGGCTCTGTTTACAAGAACCTCGTTTACGGTACAAGTTCAATATCGCAGAAAGTGAGTAATGGATAAAGAAGTTGTGGTACTTACGTACAATGCAATATCACTCAGCAATGAAATCTATGTCATCAGGCCCGTAGCAGCATAATGAGTGGATTCAGGTATGATGATTCTAACTGAAATAAGTCACACAGAAAAAGAAACATCATAAGATATCACTAATACACGGAATGTAAACTTGGTTACACAGGAACTGAATTACAAAACAGAACAGCGTCTCAAATTTAGAAAACCAACTTATGCTTGCTAAGGGGAAAGGTGAGTTGGGGTGCTGCCTAAAACCAGAGATTGAAATGAACACAGATAAAGTTCCTTAAGCCAAATATGGAATAGACAAGAGCTACTCCTTGCTCAACGAAATGGACTCAACACCCCATATTAAACGCCTAAGAATGTACCTGACTAGTAAGTATCTTAAAACCTATGGATTGCTATGTCTCCGAAAGAGAATCAAGCGTGTGTACAGGGGCATAAACGCAGCAGTGATAGGATTGGAGAGGTTCGGTGAGCAAATGAAGACCCTTTGAAGTCATATTGCATGGTACCCATTCCACGGGTCTCAACTCTCCAGGTTTAAGGGATTCTTCCTTCAGCTAAAACATGCATGTGGAACCCAGAGTATGATCCACCGTGTGATCGGGAGACGTGTTCAAATATGTCTCAGTTCTCGTCCCCTGGTACTCGGGTGCAACATTCCAGACGCTTTACTAACACTCTCCCGACTTGGAGAGTCAGTGCCTTTAACCTCCTGTTTGGCCCAGTTTGCAATTTCTGTGGAAGATGAACAGGAATAGGGAGAACCAATGAGAGACCAGCTGGAGGTGTCTGGACGGGCAAATTTAACTCTCATTTCCCACCAGGAAGAGGAATTAACCAAAGGCTCAGCGTGCCGTGCCGGAACCAGATTAGGGCCTGAAGCAATCCTGCGGTGTTGCGGCCAGCTCACAAGAAAGCGAGTTGAAGAAAGGAGCTCAGGGGCACTGTAATTCACAAAGCTGCAGAGTTATAAATGACAGCTCTCGTCCAAAAATATACTGAAGTAAGGCTGCCAAGAGGACTTGAAAGCGGGGCAGAATTGCAGGAAACCGATTTCAGGAGGTAGACTGGAATTGCAGTTAAAGCATAGGAAAAGAGGCAGAACGTCCACAATGATGCACTTGGCCAAAAAGGGCGTATGCGTTTTTTCCTGAATATATTCAGGAAAAAACGCATACGCCCTTTTTGGCCAACCAAGCAAGCTTGCAAAGGAAATCTGCACTACAATGAAGTCTCACTTCCCCCCGGTCAAAAGGGCCATCAGAAAAAAGTGTAAAATCCAGAAGGCAGGACAGGCCATGGAGAACTGGGAGCCTTGTTATGCTGATGGGCGGGATGTAAATTGCCAAGAGCCACTCGGGAGAAGTGTATGGTGTTTCCTGAAACATCTAAAAAACAAAGCAACAGAGCCTAGGGCACTTCCACTTATGGTCCTATAGCTTAGGGAAATTAAAATCAAAAAGACACAGCCACCCCAAAGTTTGGGACGGCTCTGTTTACAAGAACCTCGTTTACGGTACAAGTTCAATATCGCAGAAAGTGAGTAATGGATAAAGAAGTTGTGGTACTTACGTACAATGCAATATCACTCAGCAATGAAATCTATGTCATCAGGCCCGTAGCAGCATAATGAGTGGATTCAGGTATGATGATTCTAACTGAAATAAGTCACACAGAAAAAGAAACATCATAAGATATCACTAATACACGGAATGTAAACTTGGCTACACAGGAACTGAATTACAAAACAGAACAGGGTCTCAAATTTAGAAAACCAACTTATGCTTGCTAAGGGGAAAGGTGAGTTGGGGTGCTGCCTAAAACCAGAGATTGAAATGAACACAGATAAAGTTCCTTAAGCCAAATATGGAATAGACAAGAGCTACTCCTTGCTCAACGAAATGGACTCAACACCCCATATTAAACGCCTAAGAATGTACCTGACTAGTAAGTATCTTAAAACCTATGGATTGCTATGTCTCCGAAAGAGAATCAAGCGTGTGTACAGGGGCATAAACGCAGCAGTGATAGGATTGGAGAGGTTCGGTGAGCAAATGAAGACCCTTTGAAGTCATATTGCATGGTACCCATTCCACGGGTCTCAACTCTCCAGGTTTAAGGGATTCTTCCTTCAGCTAAAACATGCATGTGGAACCCAGAGTATGATCCACCGTGTGATCGGGAGACGTGTTCAAATATGTCTCAGTTCTCGTCCCCTGGTACTCGGGTGCAACATTCCAGACGCTTTACTAACACTCTCCCGACTTGGAGAGTCAGTGCCTTTAACCTCCTGTTTGGCCCAGTTTGCAATTTCTGCGGAAGATGAACAGGAATAGGGAGAACCAATGAGAGACCAGCTGGAGGTGTCTGGACGGGCAAATTTAACTCTCATTTCCCACCAGGAAGAGGAATTAACCAAAGGCTCAGCGTGCCGTGCCGGAACCAGATTAGGGCCTGAAGCAATCCTGCGGTGTTGCGGCCAGCTCACAAGAAAGCGAGTTGAAGAAAGGAGCTCAGGGACACTGTAATTCACAAACCTGCAGAGTTATAAATGACAGCTCTCGTCCAAAAATATACTGAAGTAAGGCTGCCAAGAGGACTTGAAAGCGGGGCAGAATTGCAGGAAACCGATTTCAGGAGGTAGACTGGAATTGCAGTTAAAGCATAGGAAAAGAGGCAGAACGTCCACAATGATGCACTTGGCCAAAAAGGGCGTATGCGTTTTTTCCTGAATATATTCAGGAAAAAACGCATACGCCCTTTTTGGCCAACCAAGCAAGCTTGCAAAGGAAATCTGCACTACAATGAAGTCTCACTTCCCCCCGGTCAAAAGGGCCATCAGAAAAAAGTGTAAAATCCAGAAGGCAGGACAGGCCATGGAGAACTGGGAGCCTTGTTATGCTGATGGGCGGGATGTAAATTGCCAACAGCCACTCGGGAGAAGTGTATGGTGTTTCCTGAAACATCTAAAAAACAAAGCAACAGAGCCTAGGGCACTTCCACTTATGGTCCTATAGCTTAGGGAAATTAAAATCAAAAAGACACAGCCACCCCAAAGTTTGGGACGGCTCTGTTTACAAGAACCTCGTTTACGGTACAAGTTCAATATCGCAGAAAGTGAGTAATGGATAAAGAAGTTGTGGTACTTACGTACAATGCAATATCACTCAGCAATGAAATCTATGTCATCAGGCCCGTAGCAGCATAATGAGTGGATTCAGGTATGATGATTCTAACTGAAATAAGTCACACAGAAAAAGAAACATCATAAGATATCACTAATACACGGAATGTAAACTTGGCTACACAGGAACTGAATTACAAAACAGAACAGGGTCTCAAATTTAGAAAACCAACTTATGCTTGCTAAGGGGAAAGGTGAGTTGGGGTGCTGCCTAAAACCAGAGATTGAAATGAACACAGATAAAGTTCCTTAAGCCAAATATGGAATAGACAAGAGCTACTCCTTGCTCAACGAAATGGACTCAACACCCCATATTAAACGCCTAAGAATGTACCTGACTAGTAAGTATCTTAAAACCTATGGATTGCTATGTCTCCGAAAGAGAATCAAGCGTGTGTACAGGGGCATAAACGCAGCAGTGATAGGATTGGAGAGGTTCGGTGAGCAAATGAAGACCCTTTGAAGTCATATTGCATGGTACCCATTCCACGGGTCTCAACTCTCCAGGTTTAAGGGATTCTTCCTTCAGCTAAAACATGCATGTGGAACCCAGAGTATGATCCACCGTGTGATCGGGAGACGTGTTCAAATATGTCTCAGTTCTCGTCCCCTGGTACTCGGGTGCAACATTCCAGACGCTTTACTAACACTCTCCCGACTTGGAGAGTCAGTGCCTTTAACCTCCTGTTTGGCCCAGTTTGCAATTTCTGCGGAAGATGAACAGGAATAGGGAGAACCAATGAGAGACCAGCTGGAGGTGTCTGGACGGGCAAATTTAACTCTCATTTCCCACCAGGAAGAGGAATTAACCAAAGGCTCAGCGTGCCGTGCCGGAACCAGATTAGGGCCTGAAGCAATCCTGCGGTGTTGCGGCCAGCTCACAAGAAAGCGAGTTGAAGAAAGGAGCTCAGGGGCACTGTAATTCACAAACCTGCAGAGTTATAAATGACAGCTCTCGTCCAAAAATATACTGAAGTAAGGCTGCCAAGAGGACTTGAAAGCGGGGCAGAATTGCAGGAAACCGATTTCAGGAGGTAGACTGGAATTGCAGTTAAAGCATAGGAAAAGAGGCAGAACGTCCACAATGATGCACTTGGCCAAAAAGGGCGTATGCGTTTTTTCCTGAATATATTCAGGAAAAAACGCATACGCCCTTTTTGGCCAACCAAGCAAGCTTGCAAAGGAAATCTGCACTACAATGAAGTCTCACTTCCCCCCGGTCAAAAGGGCCATCTGAAAAAAGTGTAAAATCCAGAAGGCAGGACAGGCCATGGAGAACTGGGAGCCTTGTTATGCTGATGGGCGGGATGTAAATTGCCAAGAGCCACTCGGGAGAAGTGTATGGTGTTTCCTGAAACATCTAAAAAACAAAGCAACAGAGCCTAGGGCACTTCCACTTATGGTCCTATAGCTTAGGGAAATTAAAATCAAAAAGACACAGCCACCCCAAAGTTTGGGACGGCTCTGTTTACAAGAACCTCGTTTACGGTACAAGTTCAATATCGCAGAAAGTGAGTAATGGATAAAGAAGTTGTGGTACTTACGTACAATGCAATATCACTCAGCAATGAAATCTATGTCATCAGGCCCGTAGCAGCATAATGAGTGGATTCAGGTATGATGATTCTAACTGAAATAAGTCACACAGAAAAAGAAACATCATAAGATATCACTAATACACGGAATGTAAACTTGGTTACACAGGAACTGAATTACAAAACAGAACAGCGTCTCAAATTTAGAAAACCAACTTATGCTTGCTAAGGGGAAAGGTGAGTTGGGGTGCTGCCTAAAACCAGAGATTGAAATGAACACAGATAAAGTTCCTTAAGCCAAATATGGAATAGACAAGAGCTACTCCTTGCTCAACGAAATGGACTCAACACCCCATATTAAACGCCTAAGAATGTACCTGACTAGTAAGTATCTTAAAACCTATGGATTGCTATGTCTCCGAAAGAGAATCAAGCGTGTGTACAGGGGCATAAACGCAGCAGTGATAGGATTGGAGAGGTTCGGTGAGCAAATGAAGACCCTTTGAAGTCATATTGCATGGTACCCATTCCACGGGTCTCAACTCTCCAGGTTTAAGGGATTCTTCCTTCAGCTAAAACATGCATGTGGAACCCAGAGTATGATCCACCGTGTGATCGGGAGACGTGTTCAAATATGTCTCAGTTCTCGTCCCCTGGTACTCGGGTGCAACATTCCAGACGCTTTACTAACACTCTCCCGACTTGGAGAGTCAGTGCCTTTAACCTCCTGTTTGGCCCAGTTTGCAATTTCTGTGGAAGATGAACAGGAATAGGGAGAACCAATGAGAGACCAGCTGGAGGTGTCTGGACGGGCAAATTTAACTCTCATTTCCCACCAGGAAGAGGAATTAACCAAAGGCTCAGCGTGCCGTGCCGGAACCAGATTAGGGCCTGAAGCAATCCTGCGGTGTTGCGGCCAGCTCACAAGAAAGCGAGTTGAAGAAAGGAGCTCAGGGGCACTGTAATTCACAAAGCTGCAGAGTTATAAATGACAGCTCTCGTCCAAAAATATACTGAAGTAAGGCTGCCAAGAGGACTTGAAAGCGGGGCAGAATTGCAGGAAACCGATTTCAGGAGGTAGACTGGAATTGCAGTTAAAGCATAGGAAAAGAGGCAGAACGTCCACAATGATGCACTTGGCCAAAAAGGGCGTATGCGTTTTTTCCTGAATATATTCAGGAAAAAACGCATACGCCCTTTTTGGCCAACCAAGCAAGCTTGCAAAGGAAATCTGCACTACAATGAAGTCTCACTTCCCCCCGGTCAAAAGGGCCATCAGAAAAAAGTGTAAAATCCAGAAGGCAGGACAGGCCATGGAGAACTGGGAGCCTTGTTATGCTGATGGGCGGGATGTAAATTGCCAAGAGCCACTCGGGAGAAGTGTATGGTGTTTCCTGAAACATCTAAAAAACAAAGCAACAGAGCCTAGGGCACTTCCACTTATGGTCCTATAGCTTAGGGAAATTAAAATCAAAAAGACACAGCCACCCCAAAGTTTGGGACGGCTCTGTTTACAAGAACCTCGTTTACGGTACAAGTTCAATATCGCAGAAAGTGAGTAATGGATAAAGAAGTTGTGGTACTTACGTACAATGCAATATCACTCAGCAATGAAATCTATGTCATCAGGCCCGTAGCAGCATAATGAGTGGATTCAGGTATGATGATTCTAACTGAAATAAGTCACACAGAAAAAGAAACATCATAAGATATCACTAATACACGGAATGTAAACTTGGCTACACAGGAACTGAATTACAAAACAGAACAGGGTCTCAAATTTAGAAAACCAACTTATGCTTGCTAAGGGGAAAGGTGAGTTGGGGTGCTGCCTAAAACCAGAGATTGAAATGAACACAGATAAAGTTCCTTAAGCCAAATATGGAATAGACAAGAGCTACTCCTTGCTCAACGAAATGGACTCAACACCCCATATTAAACGCCTAAGAATGTACCTGACTAGTAAGTATCTTAAAACCTATGGATTGCTATGTCTCCGAAAGAGAATCAAGCGTGTGTACAGGGGCATAAACGCAGCAGTGATAGGATTGGAGAGGTTCGGTGAGCAAATGAAGACCCTTTGAAGTCATATTGCATGGTACCCATTCCACGGGTCTCAACTCTCCAGGTTTAAGGGATTCTTCCTTCAGCTAAAACATGCATGTGGAACCCAGAGTATGATCCACCGTGTGATCGGGAGACGTGTTCAAATATGTCTCAGTTCTCGTCCCCTGGTACTCGGGTGCAACATTCCAGACGCTTTACTAACACTCTCCCGACTTGGAGAGTCAGTGCCTTTAACCTCCTGTTTGGCCCAGTTTGCAATTTCTGCGGAAGATGAACAGGAATAGGGAGAACCAATGAGAGACCAGCTGGAGGTGTCTGGACGGGCAAATTTAACTCTCATTTCCCACCAGGAAGAGGAATTAACCAAAGGCTCAGCGTGCCGTGCCGGAACCAGATTAGGGCCTGAAGCAATCCTGCGGTGTTGCGGCCAGCTCACAAGAAAGCGAGTTGAAGAAAGGAGCTCAGGGGCACTGTAATTCACAAACCTGCAGAGTTATAAATGACAGCTCTCGTCCAAAAATATACTGAAGTAAGGCTGCCAAGAGGACTTGAAAGCGGGGCAGAATTGCAGGAAACCGATTTCAGGAGGTAGACTGGAATTGCAGTTAAAGCATAGGAAAAGAGGCAGAACGTCCACAATGATGCACTTGGCCAAAAAGGGCGTATGCGTTTTTTCCTGAATATATTCAGGAAAAAAGGCATACGCACTTTTTGGCCAACCAAGCAAGCTTGCAAAGGAAATCTGCACTACAATGAAGTCTCACTTCCCCCCGGTCAAAAGGGCCATCAGAGAAAAGTGTAAAATCCAGAAGGCAGGACAGGCCATGGAGAACTGGGAGCCTTGTTATGCTGATGGGCGGGATGTAAATTGCCAAGAGCCACTCGGGAGAAGTGTATGGTGTTTCCTGAAACATCTAAAAAACAAAGCAACAGAGCCTAGGGCACTTCCACTTATGGTCCTATAGCTTAGGGAAATTAAAATCAAAAAGACACAGCCACCCCAAAGTTTGGGACGGCTCTGTTTACAAGAACCTCGTTTACGGTACAAGTTCAATATCGCAGAAAGTGAGTAATGGATAAAGAAGTTGTGGTACTTACGTACAATGCAATATCACTCAGCAATGAAATCTATGTCATCAGGCCCGTAGCAGCATAATGAGTGGATTCAGGTATGATGATTCTAACTGAAATAAGTCACACAGAAAAAGAAACATCATAAGATATCACTAATACACGGAATGTAAACTTGGTTACACAGGAACTGAATTACAAAACAGAACAGCGTCTCAAATTTAGAAAACCAACTTATGCTTGCTAAGGGGAAAGGTGAGTTGGGGTGCTGCCTAAAACCAGAGATTGAAATGAACACAGATAAAGTTCCTTAAGCCAAATATGGAATAGACAAGAGCTACTCCTTGCTCAACGAAATGGACTCAACACCCCATATTAAACGCCTAAGAATGTACCTGACTAGTAAGTATCTTAAAACCTATGGATTGCTATGTCTCCGAAAGAGAATCAAGCGTGTGTACAGGGGCATAAACGCAGCAGTGATAGGATTGGAGAGGTTCGGTGAGCAAATGAAGACCCTTTGAAGTCATATTGCATGGTACCCATTCCACGGGTCTCAACTCTCCAGGTTTAAGGGATTCTTCCTTCAGCTAAAACATGCATGTGGAACCCAGAGTATGATCCACCGTGTGATCGGGAGACGTGTTCAAATATGTCTCAGTTCTCGTCCCCTGGTACTCGGGTGCAACATTCCAGACGCTTTACTAACACTCTCCCGACTTGGAGAGTCAGTGCCTTTAACCTCCTGTTTGGCCCAGTTTGCAATTTCTGCGGAAGATGAACAGGAATAGGGAGAACCAATGAGAGACCAGCTGGAGGTGTCTGGACGGGCAAATTTAACTCTCATTTCCCACCAGGAAGAGGAATTAACCAAAGGCTCAGCGTGCCGTGCCGGAACCAGATTAGGGCCTGAAGCAATCCTGCGGTGTTGCGGCCAGCTCACAAGAAAGCGAGTTGAAGAAAGGAGCTCAGGGGCACTGTAATTCACAAACCTGCAGAGTTATAAATGACAGCTCTCGTCCAAAACTATACTGAAGTAAGGCTGCCAAGAGGACTTGAAAGCGGGGCAGAATTGCAGGAAACCGATTTCAGGAGGTAGACTGGAATTGCAGTTAAAGCATAGGAAAAGAGGCAGAACGTCCACAATGATGCACTTGGCCAAAAAGGGCGTATGCGTTTTTTCCTGAATATATTCAGGAAAAAAGGCATACGCACTTTTTGGCCAACCAAGCAAGCTTGCAAAGGAAATCTGCACTACAATGAAGTCTCACTTCCCCCCGGTCAAAAGGGCCATCAGAGAAAAGTGTAAAATCCAGAAGGCAGGACAGGCCATGGAGAACTGGGAGCCTTGTTATGCTGATGGGCGGGATGTAAATTGCCAAGAGCCACTCGGGAGAAGTGTATGGTGTTTCCTGAAACATCTAAAAAACAAAGCAACAGAGCCTAGGGCACTTCCACTTATGGTCCTATAGCTTAGGGAAATTAAAATCAAAAAGACACAGCCACCCCAAAGTTTGGGACGGCTCTGTTTACAAGAACCTCGTTTACGGTACAAGTTCAATATCGCAGAAAGTGAGTAATGGATAAAGAAGTTGTGGTACTTACGTACAATGCAATATCACTCAGCAATGAAATCTATGTCATCAGGCCCGTAGCAGCATAATGAGTGGATTCAGGTATGATGATTCTAACTGAAATAAGTCACACAGAAAAAGAAACATCATAAGATATCACTAATACACGGAATGTAAACTTGGCTACACAGGAACTGAATTACAAAACAGAACAGGGTCTCAAATTTAGAAAACCAACTTATGCTTGCTAAGGGGAAAGGTGAGTTGGGGTGCTGCCTAAAACCAGAGATTGAAATGAACACAGATAAAGTTCCTTAAGCCAAATATGGAATAGACAAGAGCTACTCCTTGCTCAACGAAATGGACTCAACACCCCATATTAAACGCCTAAGAATGTACCTGACTAGTAAGTATCTTAAAACCTATGGATTGCTATGTCTCCGAAAGAGAATCAAGCGTGTGTACAGGGGCATAAACGCAGCAGTGATAGGATTGGAGAGGTTCGGTGAGCAAATGAAGACCCTTTGAAGTCATATTGCATGGTACCCATTCCACGGGTCTCAACTCTCCAGGTTTAAGGGATTCTTCCTTCAGCTAAAACATGCATGTGGAACCCAGAGTATGATCCACCGTGTGATCGGGAGACGTGTTCAAATATGTCTCAGTTCTCGTCCCCTGGTACTCGGGTGCAACATTCCAGACGCTTTACTAACACTCTCCCGACTTGGAGAGTCAGTGCCTTTAACCTCCTGTTTGGCCCAGTTTGCAATTTCTGCGGAAGATGAACAGGAATAGGGAGAACCAATGAGAGACCAGCTGGAGGTGTCTGGACGGGCAAATTTAACTCTCATTTCCCACCAGGAAGAGGAATTAACCAAAGGCTCAGCGTGCCGTGCCGGAACCAGATTAGGGCCTGAAGCAATCCTGCGGTGTTGCGGCCAGCTCACAAGAAAGCGAGTTGAAGAAAGGAGCTCAGGGGCACTGTAATTCACAAACCTGCAGAGTTATAAATGACAGCTCTCGTCCAAAAATATACTGAAGTAAGGCTGCCAAGAGGACTTGAAAGCGGGGCAGAATTGCAGGAAACCGATTTCAGGAGGTAGACTGGAATTGCAGTTAAAGCATAGGAAAAGAGGCAGAACGTCCACAATGATGCACTTGGCCAAAAAGGGCGTATGCGTTTTTTCCTGAATATATTCAGGAAAAAACGCATACGCCCTTTTTGGCCAACCAAGCAAGCTTGCAAAGGAAATCTGCACTACAATGAAGTCTCACTTCCCCCCGGTCAAAAGGGCCATCAGAAAAAAGTGTAAAATCCAGAAGGCAGGACAGGCCATGGAGAACTGGGAGCCTTGTTATGCTGATGGGCGGGATGTAAATTGCCAAGAGCCACTCGGGAGAAGTGTATGGTGTTTCCTGAAACATCTAAAAAACAAAGCAACAGAGCCTAGGGCACTTCCACTTATGGTCCTATAGCTTAGGGAAATTAAAATCAAAAAGACACAGCCACCCCAAAGTTTGGGACGGCTCTGTTTACAAGAACCTCGTTTACGGTACAAGTTCAATATCGCAGAAAGTGAGTAATGGATAAAGAAGTTGTGGTACTTACGTACAATGCAATATCACTCAGCAATGAAATCTATGTCATCAGGCCCGTAGCAGCATAATGAGTGGACTCAGATATGATGATTCTAACTGAAATAAGTCACACAGAAAAAGAAACATCATAAGATATCACTAATACACGGAATGTAAACTTGGCTACACAGGAACTGAATTACAAAACAGAACAGGGTCTCAAATTTAGAAAACCAACTTATGCTTGCTAAGGGGAAAGGTGAGTTGGGGTGCTGCCTAAAACCAGAGATTGAAATGAACACAGATAAAGTTCCTTAAGCCAAATATGGAATAGACAAGAGCTACTCCTTGCTCAACGAAATGGACTCAACACCCCATATTAAACGCCTAAGAATGTACCTGACTAGTAAGTATCTTAAAACCTATGGATTGCTATGTCTCCGAAAGAGAATCAAGCGTGTGTACAGGGGCATAAACGCAGCAGTGATAGGATTGGAGAGGTTCGGTGAGCAAATGAAGACCCTTTGAAGTCATATTGCATGGTACCCATTCCACGGGTCTCAACTCTCCAGGTTTAAGGGATTCTTCCTTCAGCTAAAACATGCATGTGGAACCCAGAGTATGATCCACCGTGTGATCGGGAGACGTGTTCAAATATGTCTCAGTTCTCGTCCCCTGGTACTCGGGTGCAACATTCCAGACGCTTTACTAACACTCTCCCGACTTGGAGAGTCAGTGCCTTTAACCTCCTGTTTGGCCCAGTTTGCAATTTCTGCGGAAGATGAACAGGAATAGGGAGAACCAATGAGAGACCAGCTGGAGGTGTCTGGACGGGCAAATTTAACTCTCATTTCCCACCAGGAAGAGGAATTAACCAAAGGCTCAGCGTGCCGTGCCGGAACCAGATTAGGGCCTGAAGCAATCCTGCGGTGTTGCGGCCAGCTCACAAGAAAGCGAGTTGAAGAAAGGAGCTCAGGGGCACTGTAATTCACAAACCTGCAGAGTTATAAATGACAGCTCTCGTCCAAAAATATACTGAAGTAAGGCTGCCAAGAGGACTTGAAAGCGGGGCAGAATTGCAGGAAACCAATTTCAGGAGGTAGACTGGAATTGCAGTTAAAGCATAGGAAAAGAGGCAGAACGTCCACAATGATGCACTTGGCCAAAAAGGGCGTATGCGTTTTTTCCTGAATATATTCAGGAAAAAACGCATACGCCCTTTTTGGCCAACCAAGCAAGCTTGCAAAGGAAATCTGCACTACAATGAAGTCTCACTTCCCCCCGGTCAAAAGGGCCATCAGAAAAAAGTGTAAAATCCAGAAGGCAGGACAGGCCATGGAGAACTGGGAGCCTTGTTATGCTGATGGGCGGGATGTAAATTGCCAAGAGCCACTCGGGAGAAGTGTATGGTGTTTCCTGAAACATCTAAAAAACAAAGCAACAGAGCCTAGGGCACTTCCACTTATGGTCCTATAGCTTAGGGAAATTAAAATCAAAAAGACACAGCCACCCCAAAGTTTGGGACGGCTCTATTTACAAGAACCTCATTTACGGAACAAGTTCAATATCGCAGAAAGTGAGTAATGGATAAAGAAGTTGTGGTACTTACGTACAATGCAATATCACTCAGCAATGAAATCTATGTCATCAGGCCCGTAGCAGCATAATGAGTGGATTCAGGTATGATGATTCTAACTGAAATAAGTCACACAGGAAAAGAAACATCATAAGATATCACTAATACACGGAATGTAAACTTGGCTACACAGGAACTGAATTACAAAACAGAACAGGGTCTCAAATTTAGAAAACCAACTTATGCTTGCTAAGGGGAAAGGTGAGTTGGGGTGCTGCCTAAAACCAGAGATTGAAATGAACACAGATAAAGTTCCTTAAGCCAAATATGGAATAGACAAGAGCTACTCCTTGCTCAACGAAATGGACTCAACACCCCATATTAAACGCCTAAGAATGTACCTGACTAGTAAGTATCTTAAAACCTATGGATTGCTATGTCTCCGAAAGAGAATCAAGCGTGTGTACAGGGGCATAAACGCAGCAGTGATAGGATTGGAGAGGTTCGGTGAGCAAATGAAGACCCTTTGAAGTCATATTGCATGGTACCCATTCCACGGGTCTCAACTCTCCAGGTTTAAGGGATTCTTCCTTCAGCTAAAACATGCATGTGGAACCCAGAGTATGATCCACCATGTGATCGGGAGACGTGTTCAAATATGTCTCAGTTCTCGTCCCCTGGTACTCGGGTGCAACATTCCAGACGCTTTACTAACACTCTCCCGACTTGGAGAGTCAGTGCCTTTAACCTCCTGTTTGGCCCAGTTTGCAATTTCTGCGGAAGATGAACAGGAATAGGGAGAACCAATGAGAGACCAGCTGGAGGTGTCTGGACGGGCAAATTTAACTCTCATTTCCCACCAGGAAGAGGAATTAACCAAAGGCTCAGCGTGCCGTGCCGGAACCAGATTAGGGCCTGAAGCAATCCTGCGGTGTTGCGGCCAGCTCACAAGAAAGCGAGTTGAAGAAAGGAGCTCAGGGGCACTGTAATTCACAAACCTGCAGAGTTATAAATGACAGCTCTCGTCCAAAACTATACTGAAGTAAGGCTGCCAAGAGGACTTGAAAGCGGGGCAGAATTGCAGGAAACCGATTTCAGGAGGTAGACTGGAATTGCAGTTAAAGCATAGGAAAAGAGGCAGAACGTCCACAATGATGCACTTGGCCAAAAAGGGCGTATGCGTTTTTTCCTGAATATATTCAGGAAAAAACGCATACGCCCTTTTTGGCCAACCAAGCAAGCTTGCAAAGGAAATCTGCACTACAATGAAGTCTCACTTCCCCCCGGTCAAAAGGGCCATCAGAAAAAAGTGTAAAATCCAGAAGGCAGGACAGGCCATGGAGAACTGGGAGCCTTGTTATGCTGATGGGCGGGATGTAAATTGCCAAGAGCCACTCGGGAGAAGTGTATGGTGTTTCCTGAAACATCTAAAAAACAAAGCAACAGAGCCTAGGGCACTTCCACTTATGGTCCTATAGCTTAGGGAAATTAAAATCAAAAAGACACAGCCACCCCAAAGTTTGGGACGGCTCTGTTTACAAGAACCTCGTTTACGGTACAAGTTCAATATCGCAGAAAGTGAGTAATGGATAAAGAAGTTGTGGTACTTACGTACAATGCAATATCACTCAGCAATGAAATCTATGTCATCAGGCCCGTAGCAGCATAATGAGTGGATTCAGGTATGATGATTCTAACTGAAATAAGTCACACAGAAAAAGAAACATCATAAGATATCACTAATACACGGAATGTAAACTTGGCTACACAGGAACTGAATTACAAAACAGAACAGGGTCTCAAATTTAGAAAACCAACTTATGCTTGCTAAGGGGAAAGGTGAGTTGGGGTGCTGCCTAAAACCAGAGATTGAAATGAACACAGATAAAGTTCCTTAAGCCAAATATGGAATAGACAAGAGCTACTCCTTGCTCAACGAAATGGACTCAACACCCCATATTAAACGCCTAAGAATGTACCTGACTAGTAAGTATCTTAAAACCTATGGATTGCTATGTCTCCGAAAGAGAATCAAGCGTGTGTACAGGGGCATAAACGCAGCAGTGATAGGATTGGAGAGGTTCGGTGAGCAAATGAAGACCCTTTGAAGTCATATTGCATGGTACCCATTCCACGGGTCTCAACTCTCCAGGTTTAAGGGATTCTTCCTTCAGCTAAAACATGCATGTGGAACCCAGAGTATGATCCACCGTGTGATCGGGAGACGTGTTCAAATATGTCTCAGTTCTCGTCCCCTGGTACTCGGGTGCAACATTCCAGACGCTTTACTAACACTCTCCCGACTTGGAGAGTCAGTGCCTTTAACCTCCTGTTTGGCCCAGTTTGCAATTTCTGCGGAAGATGAACAGGAATAGGGAGAACCAATGAGAGACCAGCTGGAGGTGTCTGGACGGGCAAATTTAACTCTCATTTCCCACCAGGAAGAGGAATTAACCAAAGGCTCAGCGTGCCGTGCCGGAACCAGATTAGGGCCTGAAGCAATCCTGCGGTGTTGCGGCCAGCTCACAAGAAAGCGAGTTGAAGAAAGGAGCTCAGGGACACTGTAATTCACAAACCTGCAGAGTTATAAATGACAGCTCTCGTCCAAAAATATACTGAAGTAAGGCTGCCAAGAGGACTTGAAAGCGGGGCAGAATTGCAGGAAACCGATTTCAGGAGGTAGACTGGAATTGCAGTTAAAGCATAGGAAAAGAGGCAGAACGTCCACAATGATGCACTTGGCCAAAAAGGGCGTATGCGTTTTTTCCTGAATATATTCAGGAAAAAACGCATACGCCCTTTTTGGCCAACCAAGCAAGCTTGCAAAGGAAATCTGCACTACAATGAAGTCTCACTTCCCCCCGGTCAAAAGGGCCATCAGAAAAAAGTGTAAAATCCAGAAGGCAGGACAGGCCATGGAGAACTGGGAGCCTTGTTATGCTGATGGGCGGGATGTAAATTGCCAAGAGCCACTCGGGAGAAGTGTATGGTGTTTCCTGAAACATCTAAAAAACAAAGCAACAGAGCCTAGGGCACTTCCACTTATGGTCCTATAGCTTAGGGAAATTAAAATCAAAAAGACACAGCCACCCCAAAGTTTGGGACGGCTTTATTTACAAGAACCTCATTTACGGAACAAGTTCAATATCGCAGAAAGTGAGTAATGGATAAAGAAGTTGTGGTACTTACGTACAATGCAATATCACTCAGCAATGAAATCTATGTCATCAGGCCCGTAGCAGCATAATGAGTGGATTCAGGTATGATGATTCTAACTGAAATAAGTCACACAGGAAAAGAAACATCATAAGATATCACTAATACACGGAATGTAAACTTGACTACACAGGAACTGAATTACAAAACAGAACAGGGTCTCAAATTTAGAAAACCAACTTATGCTTGCTAAGGGGAAAGGTGAGTTGGGGTGCTGCCTAAAACCAGAGATTGAAATGAACACAGATAAAGTTCCTTAAGCCAAATATGGAATAGACAAGAGCTACTCCTTGCTCAACGAAATGGACTCAACACCCCATATTAAACGCCTAAGAATGTACCTGACTAGTAAGTATCTTAAAACCTATGGATTGCTATGTCTCCGAAAGAGAATCAAGCGTGTGTACAGGGGCATAAACGCAGCAGTGATAGGATTGGAGAGGTTCGGTGAGCAAATGAAGACCCTTTGAAGTCATATTGCATGGTACCCATTCCACGGGTCTCAACTCTCCAGGTTTAAGGGATTCTTCCTTCAGCTAAAACATGCATGTGGAACCCAGAGTATGATCCACCATGTGATCGGGAGACGTGTTCAAATATGTCTCAGTTCTCGTCCCCTGGTACTCGGGTGCAACATTCCAGACGCTTTACTAACACTCTCCCGACTTGGAGAGTCAGTGCCTTTAACCTCCTGTTTGGCCCAGTTTGCAATTTCTGCGGAAGATGAACAGGAATAGGGAGAACCAATGAGAGACCAGCTGGAGGTGTCTGGACGGGCAAATTTAACTCTCATTTCCCACCAGGAAGAGGAATTAACCAAAGGCTCAGCGTGCCGTGCCGGAACCAGATTAGGGCCTGAAGCAATCCTGCGGTGTTGCGGCCAGCTCACAAGAAAGCGAGTTGAAGAAAGGAGCTCAGGGGCACTGTAATTCACAAACCTGCAGAGTTATAAATGACAGCTCTCGTCCAAAACTATACTGAAGTAAGGCTGCCAAGAGGACTTGAAAGCGGGACAGAATTGCAGGAAACCGATTTCAGGAGGTAGACTGGAATTGCAGTTAAAGCATAGGAAAAGAGGCAGAACGTCCACAATGATGCACTTGGCCAAAAAGGGCGTATGCGTTTTTTCCTGAATATATTCAGGAAAAAACGCATACGCCCTTTTTGGCCAACCAAGCAAGCTTGCAAAGGAAATCTGCACTACAATGAAGTCTCACTTCCCCCCGGTCAAAAGGGCCATCAGAAAAAAGTGTAAAATCCAGAAGGCAGGACAGGCCATGGAGAACTGGGAGCCTTGTTATGCTGATGGGCGGGATGTAAATTGCCAAGAGCCACTCGGGAGAAGTGTATGGTGTTTCCTGAAACATCTAAAAAACAAAGCAACAGAGCCTAGGGCACTTCCACTTATGGTCCTATAGCTTAGGGAAATTAAAATCAAAAAGACACAGCCACCCCAAAGTTTGGGACGGCTCTGTTTACAAGAACCTCGTTTACGGTACAAGTTCAATATCGCAGAAAGTGAGTAATGGATAAAGAAGTTGTGGTACTTACGTACAATGCAATATCACTCAGCAATGAAATCTATGTCATCAGGCCCGTAGCAGCATAATGAGTGGATTCAGGTATGATGATTCTAACTGAAATAAGTCACACAGAAAAAGAAACATCATAAGATATCACTAATACACGGAATGTAAACTTGGCTACACAGGAACTGAATTACAAAACAGAACAGGGTCTCAAATTTAGAAAACCAACTTATGCTTGCTAAGGGGAAAGGTGAGTTGGGGTGCTGCCTAAAACCAGAGATTGAAATGAACACAGATAAAGTTCCTTAAGCCAAATATGGAATAGACAAGAGCTACTCCTTGCTCAACGAAATGGACTCAACACCCCATATTAAACGCCTAAGAATGTACCTGACTAGTAAGTATCTTAAAACCTATGGATTGCTATGTCTCCGAAAGAGAATCAAGCGTGTGTACAGGGGCATAAACGCAGCAGTGATAGGATTGGAGAGGTTCGGTGAGCAAATGAAGACCCTTTGAAGTCATATTGCATGGTACCCATTCCACGGGTCTCAACTCTCCAGGTTTAAGGGATTCTTCCTTCAGCTAAAACATGCATGTGGAACCCAGAGTATGATCCACCGTGTGATCGGGAGACGTGTTCAAATATGTCTCAGTTCTCGTCCCCTGGTACTCGGGTGCAACATTCCAGACGCTTTACTAACACTCTCCCGACTTGGAGAGTCAGTGCCTTTAACCTCCTGTTTGGCCCAGTTTGCAATTTCTGCGGAAGATGAACAGGAATAGGGAGAACCAATGAGAGACCAGCTGGAGGTGTCTGGACGGGCAAATTTAACTCTCATTTCCCACCAGGAAGAGGAATTAACCAAAGGCTCAGCGTGCCGTGCCGGAACCAGATTAGGGCCTGAAGCAATCCTGCGGTGTTGCGGCCAGCTCACAAGAAAGCGAGTTGAAGAAAGGAGCTCAGGGGCACTGTAATTCACAAACCTGCAGAGTTATAAATGACAGCTCTCGTCCAAAAATATACTGAAGTAAGGCTGCCAAGAGGACTTGAAAGCGGGGCAGAATTGCAGGAAACCGATTTCAGGAGGTAGACTGGAATTGCAGTTAAAGCATAGGAAAAGAGGCAGAACGTCCACAATGATGCACTTGGCCAAAAAGGGCGTATGCGTTTTTTCCTGAATATATTCAGGAAAAAACGCATACGCCCTTTTTGGCCAACCAAGCAAGCTTGCAAAGGAAATCTGCACTACAATGAAGTCTCACTTCCCCCCGGTCAAAAGGGCCATCAGAAAAAAGTGTAAAATCCAGAAGGCAGGACAGGCCATGGAGAACTGGGAGCCTTGTTATGCTGATGGGCGGGATGTAAATTGCCAAGAGCCACTCGGGAGAAGTGTATGGTGTTTCCTGAAACATCTAAAAAACAAAGCAACAGAGCCTAGGGCACTTCCACTTATGGTCCTATAGCTTAGGGAAATTAAAATCAAAAAGACACAGCCACCCCAAAGTTTGGGACGGCTCTGTTTACAAGAACCTCGTTTACGGTACAAGTTCAATATCGCAGAAAGTGAGTAATGGATAAAGAAGTTGTGGTACTTACGTACAATGCAATATCACTCAGCAATGAAATCTATGTCATCAGGCCCGTAGCAGCATAATGAGTGGATTCAGGTATGATGATTCTAACTGAAATAAGTCACACAGAAAAAGAAACATCATAAGATATCACTAATACACGGAATGTAAACTTGGCTACACAGGAACTGAATTACAAAACAGAACAGGGTCTCAAATTTAGAAAACCAACTTATGCTTGCTAAGGGGAAAGGTGAGTTGAGGTGCTGCCTAAAACCAGAGATTGAAATGAACACAGATAAAGTTCCTTAAGCCAAATATGGAATAGACAAGAGCTACTCCTTGCTCAACGAAATGGACTCAACACCCCATATTAAACGCCTAAGAATGTACCTGACTAGTAAGTATCTTAAAACCTATGGATTGCTATGTCTCCGAAAGAGAATCAAGCGTGTGTACAGGGGCATAAACGCAGCAGTGATAGGATTGGAGAGGTTCGGTGAGCAAATGAAGACCCTTTGAAGTCATATTGCATGGTACCCATTCCACGGGTCTCAACTCTCCAGGTTTAAGGGATTCTTCCTTCAGCTAAAACATGCATGTGGAACCCAGAGTATGATCCACCGTGTGATCGGGAGACGTGTTCAAATATGTCTCAGTTCTCGTCCCCTGGTACTCGGGTGCAACATTCCAGACGCTTTACTAACACTCTCCCGACTTGGAGAGTCAGTGCCTTTAACCTCCTGTTTGGCCCAGTTTGCAATTTCTGTGGAAGATGAACAGGAATAGGGAGAACCAATGAGAGACCAGCTGGAGGTGTCTGGACGGGCAAATTTAACTCTCATTTCCCACCAGGAAGAGGAATTAACCAAAGGCTCAGCGTGCCGTGCCGGAACCAGATTAGGGCCTGAAGCAATCCTGCGGTGTTGCGGCCAGCTCACAAGAAAGCGAGTTGAAGAAAGGAGCTCAGGGGCACTGTAATTCACAAACCTGCAGAGTTATAAATGACAGCTCTCGTCCAAAACTATACTGAAGTAAGGCTGCCAAGAGGACTTGAAAGCGGGGCAGAATTGCAGGAAACCGATTTCAGGAGGTAGACTGGAATTGCAGTTAAAGCATAGGAAAAGAGGCAGAACGTCCACAATGATGCACTTGGCCAAAAAGGGCGTATGCGTTTTTTCCTGAATATATTCAGGAAAAAACGCATACGCCCTTTTTGGCCAACCAAGCAAGCTTGCAAAGGAAATCTGCACTACAATGAAGTCTCACTTCCCCCCGGTCAAAAGGGCCATCAGAAAAAAGTGTAAAATCCAGAAGGCAGGACAGGCCATGGAGAACTGGGAGCCTTGTTATGCTGATGGGCGGGATGTAAATTGCCAAGAGCCACTCGGGAGAAGTGTATGGTGTTTCCTGAAACATCTAAAAAACAAAGCAACAGAGCCTAGGGCACTTCCACTTATGGTCCTATAGCTTAGGGAAATTAAAATCAAAAAGACACAGCCACCCCAAAGTTTGGGACGGCTCTGTTTACAAGAACCTCGTTTACGGTACAAGTTCAATATCGCAGAAAGTGAGTAATGGATAAAGAAGTTGTGGTACTTACGTACAATGCAATATCACTCAGCAATGAAATCTATGTCATCAGGCCCGTAGCAGCATAATGAGTGGATTCAGGTATGATGATTCTAACTGAAATAAGTCACACAGAAAAAGAAACATCATAAGATATCACTAATACACGGAATGTAAACTTGGCTACACAGGAACTGAATTACAAAACAGAACAGGGTCTCAAATTTAGAAAACCAACTTATGCTTGCTAAGGGGAAAGGTGAGTTGGGGTGCTGCCTAAAACCAGAGATTGAAATGAACACAGATAAAGTTCCTTAAGCCAAATATGGAATAGACAAGAGCTACTCCTTGCTCAACGAAATGGACTCAACACCCCATATTAAACGCCTAAGAATGTACCTGACTAGTAAGTATCTTAAAACCTATGGATTGCTATGTCTCCGAAAGAGAATCAAGCGTGTGTACAGGGGCATAAACGCAGCAGTGATAGGATTGGAGAGGTTCGGTGAGCAAATGAAGACCCTTTGAAGTCATATTGCATGGTACCCATTCCACGGGTCTCAACTCTCCAGGTTTAAGGGATTCTTCCTTCAGCTAAAACATGCATGTGGAACCCAGAGTATGATCCACCGTGTGATCGGGAGACGTGTTCAAATATGTCTCAGTTCTCGTCCCCTGGTACTCGGGTGCAACATTCCAGACGCTTTACTAACACTCTCCCGACTTGGAGAGTCAGTGCCTTTAACCTCCTGTTTGGCCCAGTTTGCAATTTCTGCGGAAGATGAACAGGAATAGGGAGAACCAATGAGAGACCAGCTGGAGGTGTCTGGACGGGCAAATTTAACTCTCATTTCCCACCAGGAAGAGGAATTAACCAAAGGCTCAGCGTGCCGTGCCGGAACCAGATTAGGGCCTGAAGCAATCCTGCGGTGTTGCGGCCAGCTCACAAGAAAGCGAGTTGAAGAAAGGAGCTCAGGGACACTGTAATTCACAAACCTGCAGAGTTATAAATGACAGCTCTCGTCCAAAAATATACTGAAGTAAGGCTGCCAAGAGGACTTGAAAGCGGGGCAGAATTGCAGGAAACCGATTTCAGGAGGTAGACTGGAATTGCAGTTAAAGCATAGGAAAAGAGGCAGAACGTCCACAATGATGCACTTGGCCAAAAAGGGCGTATGCGTTTTTTCCTGAATATATTCAGGAAAAAACGCATACGCCCTTTTTGGCCAACCAAGCAAGCTTGCAAAGGAAATCTGCACTACAATGAAGTCTCACTTCCCCCCGGTCAAAAGGGCCATCAGAAAAAAGTGTAAAATCCAGAAGGCAGGACAGGCCATGGAGAACTGGGAGCCTTGTTATGCTGATGGGCGGGATGTAAATTGCCAAGAGCCACTCGGGAGAAGTGTATGGTGTTTCCTGAAACATCTAAAAAACAAAGCAACAGAGCCTAGGGCACTTCCACTTATGGTCCTATAGCTTAGGGAAATTAAAATCAAAAAGACACAGCCACCCCAAAGTTTGGGACGGCTCTATTTACAAGAACCTCATTTACGGAACAAGTTCAATATCGCAGAAAGTGAGTAATGGATAAAGAAGTTGTGGTACTTACGTACAATGCAATATCACTCAGCAATGAAATCTATGTCATCAGGCCCGTAGCAGCATAATGAGTGGATTCAGGTATGATGATTCTAACTGAAATAAGTCACACAGGAAAAGAAACATCATAAGATATCACTAATACACGGAATGTAAACTTGGCTACACAGGAACTGAATTACAAAACAGAACAGGGTCTCAAATTTAGAAAACCAACTTATGCTTGCTAAGGGGAAAGGTGAGTTGGGGTGCTGCCTAAAACCAGAGATTGAAATGAACACAGATAAAGTTCCTTAAGCCAAATATGGAATAGACAAGAGCTACTCCTTGCTCAACGAAATGGACTCAACACCCCATATTAAACGCCTAAGAATGTACCTGACTAGTAAGTATCTTAAAACCTATGGATTGCTATGTCTCCGAAAGAGAATCAAGCGTGTGTACAGGGGCATAAACGCAGCAGTGATAGGATTGGAGAGGTTCGGTGAGCAAATGAAGACCCTTTGAAGTCATATTGCATGGTACCCATTCCACGGGTCTCAACTCTCCAGGTTTAAGGGATTCTTCCTTCAGCTAAAACATGCATGTGGAACCCAGAGTATGATCCACCATGTGATCGGGAGACGTGTTCAAATATGTCTCAGTTCTCGTCCCCTGGTACTCGGGTGCAACATTCCAGACGCTTTACTAACACTCTCCCGACTTGGAGAGTCAGTGCCTTTAACCTCCTGTTTGGCCCAGTTTGCAATTTCTGCGGAAGATGAACAGGAATAGGGAGAACCAATGAGAGACCAGCTGGAGGTGTCTGGACGGGCAAATTTAACTCTCATTTCCCACCAGGAAGAGGAATTAACCAAAGGCTCAGCGTGCCGTGCCGGAACCAGATTAGGGCCTGAAGCAATCCTGCGGTGTTGCGGCCAGCTCACAAGAAAGCGAGTTGAAGAAAGGAGCTCAGGGGCACTGTAATTCACAAACCTGCAGAGTTATAAATGACAGCTCTCGTCCAAAACTATACTGAAGTAAGGCTGCCAAGAGGACTTGAAAGCGGGACAGAATTGCAGGAAACCGATTTCAGGAGGTAGACTGGAATTGCAGTTAAAGCATAGGAAAAGAGGCAGAACGTCCACAATGATGCACTTGGCCAAAAAGGGCGTATGCGTTTTTTCCTGAATATATTCAGGAAAAAACGCATACGCCCTTTTTGGCCAACCAAGCAAGCTTGCAAAGGAAATCTGCACTACAATGAAGTCTCACTTCCCCCCGGTCAAAAGGGCCATCAGAAAAAAGTGTAAAATCCAGAAGGCAGGACAGGCCATGGAGAACTGGGAGCCTTGTTATGCTGATGGGCGGGATGTAAATTGCCAAGAGCCACTCGGGAGAAGTGTATGGTGTTTCCTGAAACATCTAAAAAACAAAGCAACAGAGCCTAGGGCACTTCCACTTATGGTCCTATAGCTTAGGGAAATTAAAATCAAAAAGACACAGCCACCCCAAAGTTTGGGACGGCTCTGTTTACAAGAACCTCGTTTACGGTACAAGTTCAATATCGCAGAAAGTGAGTAATGGATAAAGAAGTTGTGGTACTTACGTACAATGCAATATCACTCAGCAATGAAATCTATGTCATCAGGCCCGTAGCAGCATAATGAGTGGATTCAGGTATGATGATTCTAACTGAAATAAGTCACACAGAAAAAGAAACATCATAAGATATCACTAATACACGGAATGTAAACTTGGCTACACAGGAACTGAATTACAAAACAGAACAGGGTCTCAAATTTAGAAAACCAACTTATGCTTGCTAAGGGGAAAGGTGAGTTGGGGTGCTGCCTAAAACCAGAGATTGAAATGAACACAGATAAAGTTCCTTAAGCCAAATATGGAATAGACAAGAGCTACTCCTTGCTCAACGAAATGGACTCAACACCCCATATTAAACGCCTAAGAATGTACCTGACTAGTAAGTATCTTAAAACCTATGGATTGCTATGTCTCCGAAAGAGAATCAAGCGTGTGTACAGGGGCATAAACGCAGCAGTGATAGGATTGGAGAGGTTCGGTGAGCAAATGAAGACCCTTTGAAGTCATATTGCATGGTACCCATTCCACGGGTCTCAACTCTCCAGGTTTAAGGGATTCTTCCTTCAGCTAAAACATGCATGTGGAACCCAGAGTATGATCCACCGTGTGATCGGGAGACGTGTTCAAATATGTCTCAGTTCTCGTCCCCTGGTACTCGGGTGCAACATTCCAGACGCTTTACTAACACTCTCCCGACTTGGAGAGTCAGTGCCTTTAACCTCCTGTTTGGCCCAGTTTGCAATTTCTGCGGAAGATGAACAGGAATAGGGAGAACCAATGAGAGACCAGCTGGAGGTGTCTGGACGGGCAAATTTAACTCTCATTTCCCACCAGGAAGAGGAATTAACCAAAGGCTCAGCGTGCCGTGCCGGAACCAGATTAGGGCCTGAAGCAATCCTGCGGTGTTGCGGCCAGCTCACAAGAAAGCGAGTTGAAGAAAGGAGCTCAGGGGCACTGTAATTCACAAACCTGCAGAGTTATAAATGACAGCTCTCGTCCAAAAATATACTGAAGTAAGGCTGCCAAGAGGACTTGAAAGCGGGGCAGAATTGCAGGAAACCGATTTCAGGAGGTAGACTGGAATTGCAGTTAAAGCATAGGAAAAGAGGCAGAACGTCCACAATGATGCACTTGGCCAAAAAGGGCGTATGCGTTTTTTCCTGAATATATTCAGGAAAAAACGCATACGCCCTTTTTGGCCAACCAAGCAAGCTTGCAAAGGAAATCTGCACTACAATGAAGTCTCACTTCCCCCCGGTCAAAAGGGCCATCAGAAAAAAGTGTAAAATCCAGAAGGCAGGACAGGCCATGGAGAACTGGGAGCCTTGTTATGCTGATGGGCGGGATGTAAATTGCCAAGAGCCACTCGGGAGAAGTGTATGGTGTTTCCTGAAACATCTAAAAAACAAAGCAACAGAGCCTAGGGCACTTCCACTTATGGTCCTATAGCTTAGGGAAATTAAAATCAAAAAGACACAGCCACCCCAAAGTTTGGGACGGCTCTGTTTACAAGAACCTCGTTTACGGTACAAGTTCAATATCGCAGAAAGTGAGTAATGGATAAAGAAGTTGTGGTACTTACGTACAATGCAATATCACTCAGCAATGAAATCTATGTCATCAGGCCCGTAGCAGCATAATGAGTGGATTCAGGTATGATGATTCTAACTGAAATAAGTCACACAGAAAAAGAAACATCATAAGATATCACTAATACACGGAATGTAAACTTGGCTACACAGGAACTGAATTACAAAACAGAACAGGGTCTCAAATTTAGAAAACCAACTTATGCTTGCTAAGGGGAAAGGTGAGTTGGGGTGCTGCCTAAAACCAGAGATTGAAATGAACACAGATAAAGTTCCTTAAGCCAAATATGGAATAGACAAGAGCTACTCCTTGCTCAACGCCCCATATTAAACGCCTAAGAATGTACCTGACTAGTAAGTATCTTAAAACCTATGGATTGCTATGTCTCCGAAAGAGAATCAAGCGTGTGTACAGGGGCATAAACGCAGCAGTGATAGGATTGGAGAGGTTCGGTGAGCAAATGAAGACCCTTTGAAGTCATATTGCATGGTACCCATTCCACGGGTCTCAACTCTCCAGGTTTAAGGGATTCTTCCTTCAGCTAAAACATGCATGTGGAACCCAGAGTATGATCCACCGTGTGATCGGGAGACGTGTTCAAATATGTCTCAGTTCTCGTCCCCTGGTACTCGGGTGCAACATTCCAGACGCTTTACTAACACTCTCCCGACTTGGAGAGTCAGTGCCTTTAACCTCCTGTTTGGCCCAGTTTGCAATTTCTGTGGAAGATGAACAGGAATAGGGAGAACCAATGAGAGACCAGCTGGAGGTGTCTGGACGGGCAAATTTAACTCTCATTTCCCACCAGGAAGAGGAATTAACCAAAGGCTCAGCGTGCCGTGCCGGAACCAGATTAGGGCCTGAAGCAATCCTGCGGTGTTGCGGCCAGCTCACAAGAAAGCGAGTTGAAGAAAGGAGCTCAGGGGCACTGTAATTCACAAACCTGCAGAGTTATAAATGACAGCTCTCGTCCAAAAATATACTGAAGTAAGGCTGCCAAGAGGACTTGAAAGCGGGGCAGAATTGCAGGAAACCGATTTCAGGAGGTAGACTGGAATTGCAGTTAAAGCATAGGAAAAGAGGCAGAACGTCCACAATGATGCACTTGGCCAAAAAGGGCGTATGCGTTTTTTCCTGAATATATTCAGGAAAAAACGCATACGCCCTTTTTGGCCAACCAAGCAAGCTTGCAAAGGAAATCTGCACTACAATGAAGTCTCACTTCCCCCCGGTCAAAAGGGCCATCAGAAAAAAGTGTAAAATCCAGAAGGCAGGACAGGCCATGGAGAACTGGGAGCCTTGTTATGCTGATGGGCGGGATGTAAATTGCCAAGAGCCACTCGGGAGAAGTGTATGGTGTTTCCTGAAACATCTAAAAAACAAAGCAACAGAGCCTAGGGCACTTCCACTTATGGTCCTATAGCTTAGGGAAATTAAAATCAAAAAGACACAGCCACCCCAAAGTTTGGGACGGCTCTGTTTACAAGAACCTCGTTTACGGTACAAGTTCAATATCGCAGAAAGTGAGTAATGGATAAAGAAGTTGTGGTACTTACGTACAATGCAATATCACTCAGCAATGAAATCTATGTCATCAGGCCCGTAGCAGCATAATGAGTGGATTCAGGTATGATGATTCTAACTGAAATAAGTCACACAGAAAAAGAAACATCATAAGATATCACTAATACACGGAATGTAAACTTGGCTACACAGGAACTGAATTACAAAACAGAACAGGGTCTCAAATTTAGAAAACCAACTTATGCTTGCTAAGGGGAAAGGTGAGTTGAGGTGCTGCCTAAAACCAGAGATTGAAATGAACACAGATAAAGTTCCTTAAGCCAAATATGGAATAGACAAGAGCTACTCCTTGCTCAACGAAATGGACTCAACACCCCATATTAAACGCCTAAGAATGTACCTGACTAGTAAGTATCTTAAAACCTATGGATTGCTATGTCTCCGAAAGAGAATCAAGCGTGTGTACAGGGGCATAAACGCAGCAGTGATAGGATTGGAGAGGTTCGGTGAGCAAATGAAGACCCTTTGAAGTCATATTGCATGGTACCCATTCCACGGGTCTCAACTCTCCAGGTTTAAGGGATTCTTCCTTCAGCTAAAACATGCATGTGGAACCCAGAGTATGATCCACCGTGTGATCGGGAGACGTGTTCAAATATGTCTCAGTTCTCGTCCCCTGGTACTCGGGTGCAACATTCCAGACGCTTTACTAACACTCTCCCGACTTGGAGAGTCAGTGCCTTTAACCTCCTGTTTGGCCCAGTTTGCAATTTCTGTGGAAGATGAACAGGAATAGGGAGAACCAATGAGAGACCAGCTGGAGGTGTCTGGACGGGCAAATTTAACTCTCATTTCCCACCAGGAAGAGGAATTAACCAAAGGCTCAGCGTGCCGTGCCGGAACCAGATTAGGGCCTGAAGCAATCCTGCGGTGTTGCGGCCAGCTCACAAGAAAGCGAGTTGAAGAAAGGAGCTCAGGGGCACTGTAATTCACAAACCTGCAGAGTTATAAATGACAGCTCTCGTCCAAAAATATACTGAAGTAAGGCTGCCAAGAGGACTTGAAAGCGGGGCAGAATTGCAGGAAACCGATTTCAGGAGGTAGACTGGAATTGCAGTTAAAGCATAGGAAAAGAGGCAGAACGTCCACAATGATGCACTTGGCCAAAAAGGGCGTATGCGTTTTTTCCTGAATATATTCAGGAAAAAACGCATACGCCCTTTTTGGCCAACCAAGCAAGCTTGCAAAGGAAATCTGCACTACAATGAAGTCTCACTTCCCCCCGGTCAAAAGGGCCATCAGAAAAAAGTGTAAAATCCAGAAGGCAGGACAGGCCATGGAGAACTGGGAGCCTTGTTATGCTGATGGGCGGGATGTAAATTGCCAAGAGCCACTCGGGAGAAGTGTATGGTGTTTCCTGAAACATCTAAAAAACAAAGCAACAGAGCCTAGGGCACTTCCACTTATGGTCCTATAGCTTAGGGAAATTAAAATCAAAAAGACACAGCCACCCCAAAGTTTGGGACGGCTCTGTTTACAAGAACCTCGTTTACGGTACAAGTTCAATATCGCAGAAAGTGAGTAATGGATAAAGAAGTTGTGGTACTTACGTACAATGCAATATCACTCAGCAATGAAATCTATGTCATCAGGCCCGTAGCAGCATAATGAGTGGATTCAGGTATGATGATTCTAACTGAAATAAGTCACACAGAAAAAGAAACATCATAAGATATCACTAATACACGGAATGTAAACTTGGCTACACAGGAACTGAATTACAAAACAGAACAGGGTCTCAAATTTAGAAAACCAACTTATGCTTGCTAAGGGGAAAGGTGAGTTGGGGTGCTGCCTAAAACCAGAGATTGAAATGAACACAGATAAAGTTCCTTAAGCCAAATATGGAATAGACAAGAGCTACTCCTTGCTCAACGAAATGGACTCAACACCCCATATTAAACGCCTAAGAATGTACCTGACTAGTAAGTACCTTAAAACCTATGGATTGCTATGTCTCCGAAAGAGAATCAAGCGTGTGTACAGGGGCATAAACGCAGCAGTGATAGGATTGGAGAGGTTCGGTGAGCAAATGAAGACCCTTTGAAGTCATATTGCATGGTACCCATTCCACGGGTCTCAACTCTCCAGGTTTAAGGGATTCTTCCTTCAGCTAAAACATGCATGTGGAACCCAGAGTATGATCCACCGTGTGATCGGGAGACGTGTTCAAATATGTCTCAGTTCTCTTCCCCTGGTACTCGGGTGCAACATTCCAGACGCTTTACTAACACTCTCCCGACTTGGAGAGTCAGTGCCTTTAACCTCCTGTTTGGCCCAGTTTGCAATTTCTGTGGAAGATGAACAGGAATAGGGAGAACCAATGAGAGACCAGCTGGAGGTGTCTGGACGGGCAAATTTAACTCTCATTTCCCACCAGGAAGAGGAATTAACCAAAGGCTCAGCGTGCCGTGCCGGAACCAGATTAGGGCCTGAAGCAATCCTGCGGTGTTGCGGCCAGCTCACAAGAAAGCGAGTTGAAGAAAGGAGCTCAGGGGCACTGTAATTCACAAACCTGCAGAGTTATAAATGACAGCTCTCGTCCAAAAATATACTGAAGTAAGGCTGCCAAGAGGACTTGAAAGCGGGGCAGAATTGCAGGAAACCGATTTCAGGAGGTAGACTGGAATTGCAGTTAAAGCATAGGAAAAGAGGCAGAACGTCCACAATGATGCACTTGGCCAAAAAGGGTGTATGCGTTTTTTCCTGAATATATTCAGGAAAAAACGCATACGCCCCTTTTGGCCAACCAAGCAAGCTTGCAAAGGAAATCTGCACTACAATGAAGTCTCACTTCCCCCCGGTCAAAAGGGCCATCAGAAAAAAGTGTAAAATCCAGAAGGCAGGACAGGCCATGGAGAACTGGGAGCCTTGTTATGCTGATGGGCGGGATGTAAATTGCCAAGAGCCACTCGGGAGAAGTGTATGGTGTTTCCTGAAACATCTAAAAAACAAAGCAACAGAGCCTAGGGCACTTCCACTTATGGTCCTATAGCTTAGGGAAATTAAAATCAAAAAGACACAGCCACCCCAAAGTTTGGGACGGCTCTGTTTACAAGAACCTCGTTTACGGTTCAAGTTCAATATCGCAGAAAGTGAGTAATGGATAAAGAAGTTGTGGTACTTACGTACAATGCAATATCACTCAGCAATGAAATCTATGTCATCAGGCCCGTAGCAGCATAATGAGTGGATTCAGGTATGATGATTCTAACTGAAATAAGTCACACAGAAAAAGAAACATCATAAGATATCACTAATACACGGAATGTAAACTTGGCTACACAGGAACTGAATTACAAAACAGAACAGGGTCTCAAATTTAGAAAACCAACTTATGCTTGCTAAGGGGAAAGGTGAGTTGGGGTGCTGCCTAAAACCAGAGATTGAAATGAACACAGATAAAGTTCCTTAAGCCAAATATGGAATAGACAAGAGCTACTCCTTGCTCAACGAAATGGACTCAACACCCCATATTAAACGCCTAAGAATGTACCTGACTAGTAAGTACCTTAAAACCTATGGATTGCTATGTCTCCGAAAGAGAATCAAGCGTGTGTACAGGGGCATAAACGCAGCAGTGATAGGATTGGAGAGGTTCGGTGAGCAAATGAAGACCCTTTGAAGTCATATTGCATGGTACCCATTCCACGGGTCTCAACTCTCCAGGTTTAAGGGATTCTTCCTTCAGCTAAAACATGCATGTGGAACCCAGAGTATGATCCACCGTGTGATCGGGAGACGTGTTCAAATATGTCTCAGTTCTCGTCCCCTGGTACTCGGGTGCAACATTCCAGACGCTTTACTAACACTCTCCCGACTTGGAGAGTCAGTGCCTTTAACCTCCTGTTTGGCCCAGTTTGCAATTTCTGTGGAAGATGAACAGGAATAGGGAGAACCAATGAGAGACCAGCTGGAGGTGTCTGGACGGGCAAATTTAACTCTCATTTCCCACCAGGAAGAGGAATTAACCAAAGGCTCAGCGTGCCGTGCCGGAACCAGATTAGGGCCTGAAGCAATCCTGCGGTGTTGCGGCCAGCTCACAAGAAAGCGAGTTGAAGAAAGGAGCTCAGGGGCACTGTAATTCACAAACCTGCAGAGTTATAAATGACAGCTCTCGTCCAAAAATATACTGAAGTAAGGCTGCCAAGAGGACTTGAAAGCGGGGCAGAATTGCAGGAAACCGATTTCAGGAGGTAGACTGGAATTGCAGTTAAAGCATAGGAAAAGAGGCAGAACGTCCACAATGATGCACTTGGCCAAAAAGGGCGTATGCGTTTTTTCCTGAATATATTCAGGAAAAAACGCATACGCCCTTTTTGGCCAACCAAGCAAGCTTGCAAAGGAAATCTGCACTACAATGAAGTCTCACTTCCCCCCGGTCAAAAGGGCCATCAGAAAAAAGTGTAAAATCCAGAAGGCAGGACAGGCCATGGAGAACTGGGAGCCTTGTTATGCTGATGGGCGGGATGTAAATTGCCAAGAGCCACTCGGGAGAAGTGTATGGTGTTTCCTGAAACATCTAAAAAACAAAGCAACAGAGCCTAGGGCACTTCCACTTATGGTCCTATAGCTTAGGGAAATTAAAATCAAAAAGACACAGCCACCCCAAAGTTTGGGACGGCTCTGTTTACAAGAACCTCGTTTACGGTACAAGTTCAATATCGCAGAAAGTGAGTAATGGATAAAGAAGTTGTGGTACTTACGTACAATGCAATATCACTCAGCAATGAAATCTATGTCATCAGGCCCGTAGCAGCATAATGAGTGGATTCAGGTATGATGATTCTAACTGAAATAAGTCACACAGAAAAAGAAACATCATAAGATATCACTAATACACGGAATGTAAACTTGGCTACACAGGAACTGAATTACAAAACAGAACAGGGTCTCAAATTTAGAAAACCAACTTATGCTTGCTAAGGGGAAAGGTGAGTTGGGGTGCTGCCTAAAACCAGAGATTGAAATGAACACAGATAAAGTTCCTTAAGCCAAATATGGAATAGACAAGAGCTACTCCTTGCTCAACGAAATGGACTCAACACCCCATATTAAACGCCTAAGAATGTACCTGACTAGTAAGTACCTTAAAACCTATGGATTGCTATGTCTCCGAAAGAGAATCAAGCGTGTGTACAGGGGCATAAACGCAGCAGTGATAGGATTGGAGAGGTTCGGTGAGCAAATGAAGACCCTTTGAAGTCATATTGCATGGTACCCATTCCACGGGTCTCAACTCTCCAGGTTTAAGGGATTCTTCCTTCAGCTAAAACATGCATGTGGAACCCAGAGTATGATCCACCGTGTGATCGGGAGACGTGTTCAAATATGTCTCAGTTCTCGTCCCCTGGTACTCGGGTGCAACATTCCAGACGCTTTACTAACACTCTCCCGACTTGGAGAGTCAGTGCCTTTAACCTCCTGTTTGGCCCAGTTTGCAATTTCTGCGGAAGATGAACAGGAATAGGGAGAACCAATGAGAGACCAGCTGGAGGTGTCTGGACGGGCAAATTTAACTCTCATTTCCCACCAGGAAGAGGAATTAACCAAAGGCTCAGCGTGCCGTGCCGGAACCAGATTAGGGCCTGAAGCAATCCTGCGGTGTTGCGGCCAGCTCACAAGAAAGCGAGTTGAAGAAAGGAGCTCAGGGGCACTGTAATTCACAAACCTGCAGAGTTATAAATGACAGCTCTCGTCCAAAAATATACTGAAGTAAGGCTGCCAAGAGGACTTGAAAGCGGGGCAGAATTGCAGGAAACCGATTTCAGGAGGTAGACTGGAATTGCAGTTAAAGCATAGGAAAAGAGGCAGAACGTCCACAATGATGCACTTGGCCAAAAAGGGCGTATGCGTTTTTTCCTGAATATATTCAGGAAAAAACGCATACGCCCTTTTTGGCCAACCAAGCAAGCTTGCAAAGGAAATCTGCACTACAATGAAGTCTCACTTCCCCCCGGTCAAAAGGGCCATCTGAAAAAAGTGTAAAATCCAGAAGGCAGGACAGGCCATGGAGAACTGGGAGCCTTGTTATGCTGATGGGCGGGATGTAAATTGCCAAGAGCCACTCGGGAGAAGTGTATGGTGTTTCCTGAAACATCTAAAAAACAAAGCAACAGAGCCTAGGGCACTTCCACTTATGGTCCTATAGCTTAGGGAAATTAAAATCAAAAAGACACAGCCACCCCAAAGTTTGGGACGGCTCTGTTTACAAGAACCTCATTTACGGAACAAGTTCAATATCGCAGAAAGTGAGTAATGGATAAAGAAGTTGTGGTACTTACGTACAATGCAATATCACTCAGCAATGAAATCTATGTCATCAGGCCCGTAGCAGCATAATGAGTGGATTCAGGTATGATGATTCTAACTGAAATAAGTCACACAGAAAAAGAAACATCATAAGATATCACTAATACACGGAATGTAAACTTGGCTACACAGGAACTGAATTACAAAACAGAACAGGGTCTCAAATTTAGAAAACCAACTTATGCTTGCTAAGGGGAAAGGTGAGTTGGGGTGCTGCCTAAAACCAGAGATTGAAATGAACACAGATAAAGTTCCTTAAGCCAAATATGGAATAGACAAGAGCTACTCCTTGCTCAACGAAATGGACTCAACACCCCATATTAAACGCCTAAGAATGTACCTGACTAGTAAGTACCTTAAAACCTATGGATTGCTATGTCTCCGAAAGAGAATCAAGCGTGTGTACAGGGGCATAAACGCAGCAGTGATAGGATTGGAGAGGTTCGGTGAGCAAATGAAGACCCTTTGAAGTCATATTGCATGGTACCCATTCCACGGGTCTCAACTCTCCAGGTTTAAGGGATTCTTCCTTCAGCTAAAACATGCATGTGGAACCCAGAGTATGATCCACCGTGTGATCGGGAGACGTGTTCAAATATGTCTCAGTTCTCGTCCCCTGGTACTCGGGTGCAACATTCCAGACGCTTTACTAACACTCTCCCGACTTGGAGAGTCAGTGCCTTTAACCTCCTGTTTGGCCCAGTTTGCAATTTCTGTGGAAGATGAACAGGAATAGGGAGAACCAATGAGAGACCAGCTGGAGGTGTCTGGACGGGCAAATTTAACTCTCATTTCCCACCAGGAAGAGGAATTAACCAAAGGCTCAGCGTGCCGTGCCGGAACCAGATTAGGGCCTGAAGCAATCCTGCGGTGTTGCGGCCAGCTCACAAGAAAGCGAGTTGAAGAAAGGAGCTCAGGGGCACTGTAATTCACAAACCTGCAGAGTTATAAATGACAGCTCTCGTCCAAAAATATACTGAAGTAAGGCTGCCAAGAGGACTTGAAAGCGGGGCAGAATTGCAGGAAACCGATTTCAGGAGGTAGACTGGAATTGCAGTTAAAGCATAGGAAAAGAGGCAGAACGTCCACAATGATGCACTTGGCCAAAAAGGGCGTATGCGTTTTTTCCTGAATATATTCAGGAAAAAACGCATACGCCCTTTTTGGCCAACCAAGCAAGCTTGCAAAGGAAATCTGCACTACAATGAAGTCTCACTTCCCCCCGGTCAAAAGGGCCATCAGAAAAAAGTGTAAAATCCAGAAGGCAGGACAGGCCATGGAGAACTGGGAGCCTTGTTATGCTGATGGGCGGGATGTAAATTGCCAAGAGCCACTCGGGAGAAGTGTATGGTGTTTCCTGAAACATCTAAAAAACAAAGCAACAGAGCCTAGGGCACTTCCACTTATGGTCCTATAGCTTAGGGAAATTAAAATCAAAAAGACACAGCCACCCCAAAGTTTGGGACGGCTCTGTTTACAAGAACCTCGTTTACGGTACAAGTTCAATATCGCAGAAAGTGAGTAATGGATAAAGAAGTTGTGGTACTTACGTACAATGCAATATCACTCAGCAATGAAATCTATGTCATCAGGCCCGTAGCAGCATAATGAGTGGATTCAGGTATGATGATTCTAACTGAAATAAGTCACACAGAAAAAGAAACATCATAAGATATCACTAATACACGGAATGTAAACTTGGCTACACAGGAACTGAATTACAAAACAGAACAGGGTCTCAAATTTAGAAAACCAACTTATGCTTGCTAAGGGGAAAGGTGAGTTGGGGTGCTGCCTAAAACCAGAGATTGAAATGAACACAGATAAAGTTCCTTAAGCCAAATATGGAATAGACAAGAGCTACTCCTTGCTCAACGAAATGGACTCAACACCCCATATTAAACGCCTAAGAATGTACCTGACTAGTAAGTACCTTAAAACCTATGGATTGCTATGTCTCCGAAAGAGAATCAAGCGTGTGTACAGGGGCATAAACGCAGCAGTGATAGGATTGGAGAGGTTCGGTGAGCAAATGAAGACCCTTTGAAGTCATATTGCATGGTACCCATTCCACGGGTCTCAACTCTCCAGGTTTAAGGGATTCTTCCTTCAGCTAAAACATGCATGTGGAACCCAGAGTATGATCCACCGTGTGATCGGGAGACGTGTTCAAATATGTCTCAGTTCTCGTCCCCTGGTACTCGGGTGCAACATTCCAGACGCTTTACTAACACTCTCCCGACTTGGAGAGTCAGTGCCTTTAACCTCCTGTTTGGCCCAGTTTGCAATTTCTGTGGAAGATGAACAGGAATAGGGAGAACCAATGAGAGACCAGCTGGAGGTGTCTGGACGGGCAAATTTAACTCTCATTTCCCACCAGGAAGAGGAATTAACCAAAGGCTCAGCGTGCCGTGCCGGAACCAGATTAGGGCCTGAAGCAATCCTGCGGTGTTGCGGCCAGCTCACAAGAAAGCGAGTTGAAGAAAGGAGCTCAGGGGCACTGTAATTCACAAACCTGCAGAGTTATAAATGACAGCTCTCGTCCAAAAATATACTGAAGTAAGGCTGCCAAGAGGACTTGAAAGCGGGGCAGAATTGCAGGAAACCGATTTCAGGAGGTAGACTGGAATTGCAGTTAAAGCATAGGAAAAGAGGCAGAACGTCCACAATGATGCACTTGGCCAAAAAGGGCGTATGCGTTTTTTCCTGAATATATTCAGGAAAAAACGCATACGCCCTTTTTGGCCAACCAAGCAAGCTTGCAAAGGAAATCTGCACTACAATGAAGTCTCACTTCCCCCCGGTCAAAAGGGCCATCAGAAAAAAGTGTAAAATCCAGAAGGCAGGACAGGCCATGGAGAACTGGGAGCCTTGTTATGCTGATGGGCGGGATGTAAATTGCCAAGAGCCACTCGGGAGAAGTGTATGGTGTTTCCTGAAACATCTAAAAAACAAAGCAACAGAGCCTAGGGCACTTCCACTTATGGTCCTATAGCTTAGGGAAATTAAAATCAAAAAGACACAGCCACCCCAAAGTTTGGGACGGCTCTGTTTACAAGAACCTCGTTTACGGTACAAGTTCAATATCGCAGAAAGTGAGTAATGGATAAAGAAGTTGTGGTACTTACGTACAATGCAATATCACTCAGCAATGAAATCTATGTCATCAGGCCCGTAGCAGCATAATGAGTGGATTCAGGTATGATGATTCTAACTGAAATAAGTCACACAGAAAAAGAAACATCATAAGATATCACTAATACACGGAATGTAAACTTGGCTACACAGGAACTGAATTACAAAACAGAACAGGGTCTCAAATTTAGAAAACCAACTTATGCTTGCTAAGGGGAAAGGTGAGTTGGGGTGCTGCCTAAAACCAGAGATTGAAATGAACACAGATAAAGTTCCTTAAGCCAAATATGGAATAGACAAGAGCTACTCCTTGCTCAACGAAATGGACTCAACACCCCATATTAAACGCCTAAGAATGTACCTGACTAGTAAGTATCTTAAAACCTATGGATTGCTATGTCTCCGAAAGAGAATCAAGCGTGTGTACAGGGGCATAAACGCAGCAGTGATAGGATTGGAGAGGTTCGGTGAGCAAATGAAGACCCTTTGAAGTCATATTGCATGGTACCCATTCCACGGGTCTCAACTCTCCAGGTTTAAGGGATTCTTCCTTCAGCTAAAACATGCATGTGGAACCCAGAGTATGATCCACCGTGTGATCGGGAGACGTGTTCAAATATGTCTCAGTTCTCATCCCCTGGTACTCGGGCGCAACATTCCAGACGCTTTACTAACACTCTCCCGACTTGGAGAGTCAGTGCCTTTAACCTCCTGTTTGGCCCAGTTTGCAATTTCTGCGGAAGATGAACAGGAATAGGGAGACCCAATGAGAGATCAGCTGGAGGTGTCTGGACGGGCAAATTTAACTCTCATTTCCCACCAGGAAGAGGAATTAACCAAAGGCTCAGCGTGCCGTGCCGGAACCAGATTAGGGCCTGAAGCAATCCTGCGGTGTTGCGGCCAGCTCACAAGAAAGCGAGTTGAAGAAAGGAGCTCAGGGGCACTGTAATTCACAAACCTGCAGAGTTATAAATGACAGCTCTCGTCCAAACATATACTGAAGTAAGGCTGCCAAGAGGACTTGAAAGCGGGGCAGAATTGCAGGAAACCGATTTCAGGAGGTAGACTGGAATTGCAGTTAAAGCATAGGAAAAGAGGCAGAACGTCCACAATGATGCACTTGGCCAAAAAGGGCGTATGCGTTTTTTCCAGGAAAAAACGCATACGCCCTTTTTGGCCAACCAAGCAAGCTTGCAAAGGAAATCTGCAGTACAATGAAGTCTCACTTCCCCCCGGTCAAAAGGGCCATCAGAAAAAAGTGTAAAATCCAGAAGGCAGGACAGGCCATGGAGAACTGGGAGCCTTGTTATGCTGATGGGCGGGATGTAAATTGCCAACAGCCACTCGGGAGAAGTGTATGGTGTTTCCTGAAACATCTAAAAAACAAAGCAACAGAGCCTAGGGCACTTCCACTTATGGTCCTATAGCTTAGGGAAATTAAAATCAAAAAGACACAGCCACCCCAAAGTTTGGGACGGCTCTGTTTACAAGAACCTCGTTTACGGTACAAGTTCAATATCGCAGAAAGTGAGTAATGGATAAAGAAGTTGTGGTACTTACGTACAATGCAATATCACTCAGCAATGAAATCTATGTCATCAGGCCCGTAGCAGCATAATGAGTGGATTCAGGTATGATGATTCTAACTGAAATAAGTCACACAGAAAAAGAAACATCATAAGATATCACTAATACACGGAATGTAAACTTGGCTACACAGGAACTGAATTACAAAACAGAACAGGGTCTCAAATTTAGAAAACCAACTTATGCTTGCTAAGGGGAAAGGTGAGTTGGGGTGCTGCCTAAAACCAGAGATTGAAATGAACACAGATAAAGTTCCTTAAGCCAAATATGGAATAGACAAGAGCTACTCCTTGCTCAACGAAATGGACTCAACACCCCATATTAAACGCCTAAGAATGTACCTGACTAGTAAGTACCTTAAAACCTATGGATTGCTATGTCTCCGAAAGAGAATCAAGCGTGTGTACAGGGGCATAAACGCAGCAGTGATAGGATTGGAGAGGTTCGGTGAGCAAATGAAGACCCTTTGAAGTCATATTGCATGGTACCCATTCCACGGGTCTCAACTCTCCAGGTTTAAGGGATTCTTCCTTCAGCTAAAACATGCATGTGGAACCCAGAGTATGATCCACCATGTGATCGGGAGACATGTTCAAATATGTCTCAGTTCTCGTCCCCTGGTACTCGGGTGCAACATTCCAGACGCTTTACTAACACTCTCCCGACTTGGAGAGTCAGTGCCTTTAACCTCCTGTTTGGCCCAGTTTGCAATTTCTGTGGAAGATGAACAGGAATAGGGAGAACCAATGAGAGACCAGCTGGAGGTGTCTGGACGGGCAAATTTAACTCTCATTTCCCACCAGGAAGAGGAATTAACCAAAGGCTCAGCGTGCCGTGCCGGAACCAGATTAGGGCCTGAAGCAATCCTGCGGTGTTGCGGCCAGCTCACAAGAAAGCGAGTTGAAGAAAGGAGCTCAGGGGCACTGTAATTCACAAACCTGCAGAGTTATAAATGACAGCTCTCGTCCAAAAATATACTGAAGTAAGGCTGCCAAGAGGACTTGAAAGCGGGGCAGAATTGCAGGAAACCGATTTCAGGAGGTAGACTGGAATTGCAGTTAAAGCATAGGAAAAGAGGCAGAACGTCCACAATGATGCACTTGGCCAAAAAGGGCGTATGCGTTTTTTCCTGAATATATTCAGGAAAAAACGCATACGCCCTTTTTGGCCAACCAAGCAAGCTTGCAAAGGAAATCTGCACTACAATGAAGTCTCACTTCCCCCCGGTCAAAAGGGCCATCAGAAAAAAGTGTAAAATCCAGAAGGCAGGACAGGCCATGGAGAACTGGGAGCCTTGTTATGCTGATGGGCGGGATGTAAATTGCCAAGAGCCACTCGGGAGAAGTGTATGGTGTTTCCTGAAACATCTAAAAAACAAAGCAACAGAGCCTAGGGCACTTCCACTTATGGTCCTATAGCTTAGGGAAATTAAAATCAAAAAGACACAGCCACCCCAAAGTTTGGGACGGCTCTGTTTACAAGAACCTCGTTTACGGTACAAGTTCAATATCGCAGAAAGTGAGTAATGGATAAAGAAGTTGTGGTACTTACGTACAATGCAATATCACTCAGCAATGAAATCTATGTCATCAGGCCCGTAGCAGCATAATGAGTGGATTCAGGTATGATGATTCTAACTGAAATAAGTCACACAGAAAAAGAAACATCATAAGATATCACTAATACACGGAATGTAAACTTGGCTACACAGGAACTGAATTACAAAACAGAACAGGGTCTCAAATTTAGAAAACCAACTTATGCTTGCTAAGGGGAAAGGTGAGTTGGGGTGCTGCCTAAAACCAGAGATTGAAATGAACACAGATAAAGTTCCTTAAGCCAAATATGGAATAGACAAGAGCTACTCCTTGCTCAACGAAATGGACTCAACACCCCATATTAAACGCCTAAGAATGTACCTGACTAGTAAGTATCTTAAAACCTATGGATTGCTATGTCTCCGAAAGAGAATCAAGCGTGTGTACAGGGGCATAAACGCAGCAGTGATAGGATTGGAGAGGTTCGGTGAGCAAATGAAGACCCTTTGAAGTCATATTGCATGGTACCCATTCCACGGGTCTCAACTCTCCAGGTTTAAGGGATTCTTCCTTCAGCTAAAACATGCATGTGGAACCCAGAGTATGATCCACCGTGTGATCGGGAGACGTGTTCAAATATGTCTCAGTTCTCATCCCCTGGTACTCGGGCGCAACATTCCAGACGCTTTACTAACACTCTCCCGACTTGGAGAGTCAGTGCCTTTAACCTCCTGTTTGGCCCAGTTTGCAATTTCTGCGGAAGATGAACAGGAATAGGGAGACCCAATGAGAGATCAGCTGGAGGTGTCTGGACGGGCAAATTTAACTCTCATTTCCCACCAGGAAGAGGAATTAACCAAAGGCTCAGCGTGCCGTGCCGGAACCAGATTAGGGCCTGAAGCAATCCTGCGGTGTTGCGGCCAGCTCACAAGAAAGCGAGTTGAAGAAAGGAGCTCAGGGGCACTGTAATTCACAAACCTGCAGAGTTATAAATGACAGCTCTCGTCCAAAAATATACTGAAGTAAGGCTGCCAAGAGGACTTGAAAGCGGGGCAGAATTGCAGGAAACCGATTTCAGGAGGTAGACTGGAATTGCAGTTAAAGCATAGGAAAAGAGGCAGAACGTCCACAATGATGCACTTGGCCAAAAAGGGCGTATGCGTTGTTTCCAGGAAAAAACGCATACGCCCTTTTTGGCCAACCAAGCAAGCTTGCAAAGGAAATCTGCAGTACAATGAAGTCTCACTTCCCCCCGGTCAAAAGGGCCATCAGAAAAAAGTGTAAAATCCAGAAGGCAGGACAGGCCATGGAGAACTGGGAGCCTTGTTATGCTGATGGGCGGGATGTAAATTGCCAACAGCCACTCGGGAGAAGTGTATGGTGTTTCCTGAAACATCTAAAAAACAAAGCAACAGAGCCTAGGGCACTTCCACTTATGGTCCTATAGCTTAGGGAAATTAAAATCAAAAAGACACAGCCACCCCAAAGTTTGGGACGGCTCTGTTTACAAGAACCTCGTTTACGGTACAAGTTCAATATCGCAGAAAGTGAGTAATGGATAAAGAAGTTGTGGTACTTACGTACAATGCAATATCACTCAGCAATGAAATCTATGTCATCAGGCCCGTAGCAGCATAATGAGTGGATTCAGGTATGATGATTCTAACTGAAATAAGTCACACAGAAAAAGAAACATCATAAGATATCACTAATACACGGAATGTAAACTTGGCTACACAGGAACTGAATTACAAAACAGAACAGGGTCTCAAATTTAGAAAACCAACTTATGCTTGCTAAGGGGAAAGGTGAGTTGGGGTGCTGCCTAAAACCAGAGATTGAAATGAACACAGATAAAGTTCCTTAAGCCAAATATGGAATAGACAAGAGCTACTCCTTGCTCAACGAAATGGACTCAACACCCCATATTAAACGCCTAAGAATGTACCTGACTAGTAAGTATCTTAAAACCTATGGATTGCTATGTCTCCGAAAGAGAATCAAGCGTGTGTACAGGGGCATAAACGCAGCAGTGATAGGATTGGAGAGGTTCGGTGAGCAAATGAAGACCCTTTGAAGTCATATTGCATGGTACCCATTCCACGGGTCTCAACTCTCCAGGTTTAAGGGATTCTTCCTTCAGCTAAAACATGCATGTGGAACCCAGAGTATGATCCACCGTGTGATCGGGAGACGTGTTCAAATATGTCTCAGTTCTCGTCCCCTGGTACTCGGGTGCAACATTCCAGACGCTTTACTAACACTCTCCCGACTTGGAGAGTCAGTGCCTTTAACCTCCTGTTTGGCCCAGTTTGCAATTTCTGTGGAAGATGAACAGGAATAGGGAGAACCAATGAGAGACCAGCTGGAGGTGTCTGGACGGGCAAATTTAACTCTCATTTCCCACCAGGAAGAGGAATTAACCAAAGGCTCAGCGTGCCGTGCCGGAACCAGATTAGGGCCTGAAGCAATCCTGCGGTGTTGCGGCCAGCTCACAAGAAAGCGAGTTGAAGAAAGGAGCTCAGGGGCACTGTAATTCACAAACCTGCAGAGTTATAAATGACAGCTCTCGTCCAAAAATATACTGAAGTAAGGCTGCCAAGAGGACTTGAAAGCGGGGCAGAATTGCAGGAAACCGATTTCAGGAGGTAGACTGGAATTGCAGTTAAAGCATAGGAAAAGAGGCAGAACGTCCACAATGATGCACTTGGCCAAAAAGGGCGTATGCGTTTTTTCCTGAATATATTCAGGAAAAAACGCATACGCCCTTTTTGGCCAACCAAGCAAGCTTGCAAAGGAAATCTGCACTACAATGAAGTCTCACTTCCCCCCGGTCAAAAGGGCCATCAGAAAAAAGTGTAAAATCCAGAAGGCAGGACAGGCCATGGAGAACTGGGAGCCTTGTTATGCTGATGGGCGGGATGTAAATTGCCAAGAGCCACTCGGGAGAAGTGTATGGTGTTTCCTGAAACATCTAAAAAACAAAGCAACAGAGCCTAGGGCACTTCCACTTATGGTCCTATAGCTTAGGGAAATTAAAATCAAAAAGACACAGCCACCCCAAAGTTTGGGACGGCTCTGTTTACAAGAACCTCGTTTACGGTACAAGTTCAATATCGCAGAAAGTGAGTAATGGATAAAGAAGTTGTGGTACTTACGTACAATGCAATATCACTCAGCAATGAAATCTATGTCATCAGGCCCGTAGCAGCATAATGAGTGGATTCAGGTATGATGATTCTAACTGAAATAAGTCACACAGAAAAAGAAACATCATAAGATATCACTAATACACGGAATGTAAACTTGGCTACACAGGAACTGAATTACAAAACAGAACAGGGTCTCAAATTTAGAAAACCAACTTATGCTTGCTAAGGGGAAAGGTGAGTTGGGGTGCTGCCTAAAACCAGAGATTGAAATGAACACAGATAAAGTTCCTTAAGCCAAATATGGAATAGACAAGAGCTACTCCTTGCTCAACGAAATGGACTCAACACCCCATATTAAACGCCTAAGAATGTACCTGACTAGTAAGTATCTTAAAACCTATGGATTGCTATGTCTCCGAAAGAGAATCAAGCGTGTGTACAGGGGCATAAACGCAGCAGTGATAGGATTGGAGAGGTTCGGTGAGCAAATGAAGACCCTTTGAAGTCATATTGCATGGTACCCATTCCACGGGTCTCAACTCTCCAGGTTTAAGGGATTCTTCCTTCAGCTAAAACATGCATGTGGAACCCAGAGTATGATCCACCGTGTGATCGGGAGACGTGTTCAAATATGTCTCAGTTCTCGTCCCCTGGTACTCGGGTGCAACATTCCAGAC